>NC_084747.1:16585764-16613264 GCF_033978785.1 Entelurus aequoreus | reverse complement strand
AAAGCTTTAGTAAAACTTGAAAATATTCCAATTCTGTCTTGATGGTCCTTCTTACTCAGCATATATGTCATCGAAAGAACTTGGGATCGACCAGTCACTTAGATTCCCCGGGAGGAAGAACTGGTCGACGCAACAAGCCCAAAACACGTGTCTCCTCATTGAGCCCAGTTGAACTCTGTCTCTGCGTGATTCCTTGCTTCTCGTCTGTTTAATAAATGTCCCCAGTGTTTGAACCTGACAAATAATCACCAGGCACACGACCCTCCGCTTCTCCCGCGTGTCCGCCGTGTATCCAGCAGCAAACGTTCCGTCAGGACAAAAAAATACCTTCTCAATGTTTAGCTTTTGGAGAACAGTGCATAGAGAGAGAGGCTCCAAAAAAGGTGAGACGAGACGAGCAGGAAAGGATAAAGGAGAGGGAAAGGAAGCGTCCGCCTTCGTTGAGAGCCAGCCAGAAAAAATTCTAGTTTCAACTGACTAAAATGACGCGTTAATTGCAGGATTGCGACATCGCAAATTCCCGAGGGACTGATCTTTAAAGACTAATAAGGTGGATTTTCAATCAAGTTTTTGTTTCACTTCGCAGACTAGCAGTTCCCCACTAAATGTAGCTCTCCTTTCTAAAAGGACACCTCTTTATCCCAGCAGGTCACCGTGCACCTGAAAGCAGTTTTGCACCAGCTTATGTCTTAGCTCTAACCAGTTGCCTGGCAATATCCCAAAGCCAAATGCTGTTGTGATGCTTTTGATTCCCCCCACTCCAACTACTTGGACTGATTGACCATTTTCATGTTTTTTTTCCTCCCACAAAGACCACTTACCGCATCGGGCAGCTGAAAGTAGCAGCAGCAGCAGCATGGCCGCACAAACGCCCCCCCTCATTTCGTCACCAGCCGGTACACCGCTTGCCCTGAAAGGGAAAAAAACAAAAAGGAAGACACGCGTCAGTTTGGGTAAGGAACATAACACAACATGACAGGCAGCTCGGCTGGTGTGTTGTGTTTGCAGCACAAACAAGGCGCTGTAAAGGGCAGCGCTGTTTTGCACGTGAACGCACTAAGGCGGGGGAAGGGGGTCAAACTTGTTTTCATTGAGGGCCACACTGTAGTTATGGCCGCCCTCAGAGGGCCGCTTGTTACAGTTATAATGTATAAATAAATAATGTATTAGTATTTGCCTCATGATATCACATAATTGACTATGCATTTGATTACTATACATGTTTTACGTACACTGTAAAAAATATATATTTGTAGATTTTATGGTTAAAAACTGGCAGCTCAGTCGCCAGAATTGTACTGTAAAATATGACTTTTTTTAAATTTATTTTTTTACAGCATATTACTGAACGATTTTTACCTGTAAAAAAAAACTGTGGAACCTTTTTTCCATTTGCAGTAATACACTGTAAAAACTAGAGATGTCCGATAATGGCTTTTTTTACCGATATTCCGATATTGTCCAACTCTTAATTACCGATACCGATATCAACCGATACCGATATATACAGTCGTGGAATTAACACATTATTATGCCTCATTTTGTTGTGATGCCCCGCTGGATGCATTAAACAATGTAACAAGGTTTTCCAAAATAAATCAACTCATGTTATGGAAAAAAATGCCAACATGGCACTGCCATATTTATTATTGAAGTCACAAAGTGCATTCATTTTTTTTAACATGCCTCAAAACAGCAGCTTGGAATTTGGGACATGCTCTCCCTGAGAGAGCATGAGGAGGTTGAGGTGGGCGGGGTTGATGTGGGTAGGGGATAACGGGGGGTGTATATTGTAGCGTCTTTTCAACCCATATTCAGTTGAATGCACTACAAAGACAACATATTTGATGTTCAAACTCATAAACTTTCTTCTTTTTTTGCAAATAATAATTAACTTAGAATTTCATGGCTGCAACACGTGCCAAAGTAGTTGGGAAAGGGCATGTTCACCACTGTGTTACATGGCCTTTCCTTTTAACAACACTCAGTAAACGTTTGGGAACTGAGGAGACACATTTTTGAAGCTTCTCAGGTGGAATTCTTTCCCATTCTTGCTTGATGTACAGCTTAAGTTGTTCAACAGTCCGGGGGTCTCCCTTGTGCTATTTTAGGCTTCATAATGCACCACACATTTTCAATGGGAGACAGGTCTGGACTACAGGCAGGCCAGTCTAGTACCCGCACTCTTTTACTATGAAGCCACGTTGATGTAACACGTAGCTTGGCATTGTCTTGCGGAAATAAGCAGGGGCGTCCATGGTAACGTTGCTTGGATGGCAACATATGTTGCTCCAAAACCTGTATGTACCTTTCAGTATTAATGGCGCCTTCACAGATGTGTAAGTTACCCATGTCTTGGGCACTAATACACCCCCATACCATCACACATGCTGGCTTTTACACTTTGCGCCTATAACAATCCAGATGGTTCTTTTCCTCTTTGGTCCGGAGGACACGACGTCCACAGTCTCCAAAAACAATTGGAAATGTGGACTCGTCAGACCACAGA
Organism: Entelurus aequoreus; assembly: GCF_033978785.1. Classification (NCBI taxonomy): domain Eukaryota; kingdom Metazoa; phylum Chordata; class Actinopteri; order Syngnathiformes; family Syngnathidae; genus Entelurus; species Entelurus aequoreus. The sequence goes on along the minus strand of NC_084747.1, from coordinate 16,610,755 downwards.
ACACTTTTCCACTTTGTATCAGTCCATCTTAGATGAGCTCAGGCCCAGCGAAGCCGACTGCGTTTCTGGGTGTTGTTGATAAACGGTTTTCGCCTTGCATAGGAGAGTTTTAACTTGCACTTACAGATGTAGCGACCAACTGTAGTTACTGACAGTGGGTTTCTCAAGTGTTCCTGAGCCCATGTGGTGATATCCTTTACACATTGATGTGGCTTGTTGATGCAGTACAGCCTGAGGGATGGAAGGTCACGGGCTTAGCTGCTTACGTGCAGTGATTTCTCCAGATTCTCTGAACCCTTTGATGATATTACGGACCGTAGATGGTGAAATCCCTAAATTCCTTGCAATAGCTGGTTGAGAAAGGTTTTTCTTAAACTGTTCAACAATTTGCTCACGCATTTGTTGACAAAGTGGTGACCCTCGCCCCATCCTTGTTTGTGAATGACTGAGCATTTCATGGAATCTACTTTTATACCCAATCATGGCACCCACCTGTTCCCAATTTGCCTGTTCACCTGTGGGATGTTCCAAATAAGTGTTTGATGAGCATTCCTCAACTTTATCAGTATTTATTGCCACCTTTCCCAACTTCTTTGTCACGTGTTGCTGGCATCAAATTCTAAAGTTAATGATTATTTGCACAAAAAATTTTTTTAATCAGTTTGAACATCAAACATGTTGTCTTTGTAGCATATTCAACTGAATATGGGTTGAATATGATTTGCAAATCATTGTATTCCGTTTATATTTACATCTCACACAATTTCCCAACTCATATGGAAACGGGGTTTGTAAAAAGACATGACACATGAGGACATGACGGACACATTGTGCTCACTCAGTGCCTGTTTAATGCTACTATGGCTCTTGGGTAAAAACTGTTTTTTAATCTATTTGTGCCTGCTTTTAGCACCCTATGGCGTCTGCCCGAGGGTAGCAGTTCTAGGTGGCAGTGCCCGGGGTGGAATGGGTCTTTCAGGATGCTCATTTCCATGCAATTTTCAGTCAAAATTGAAAGAGCAAATACGTTTGATATAAAAATGAAGTGCTTTATTGACTCATATTATTCCCAGGCTTTCGCGGGCCACATAAATGGACGTGGCGGGCCAGATTCGGCCCCCGTGCCTCGAGTTAGACACATGTGCACGAAGGGAATGTGATACTCCATTACTCATAAAGAAACATGGAAGTAGTGATTCCAACACATTCGGATGTTATTTACAGCAAGAAAAATGTCATTACTTTTCTATTTTATAACATTTCATGCCCCTACCTGACAACACCAATCCTTTTGGTAGGAATGTGCTTCTTTTTTACCTTTTTTTTTTCTTCTTCAGAAATTCGTTGTCTTTCCTTGCAACAGCCAGCCTGGAATAAATGCGAGAAAAACACTCTCAATTTCCACCAGAAGTCACCGAGCCATTACTGTTATTTCCTTCATCTTTTCCTTTTGCCGTAACTTAGCAACAAAAAGCAGCTGCGATAGGAGAACCTTGGCGTTAGCATATTCCTCTCAGACTAAACATTGATTTTTTTTTTATTAGTGTAGAAGTTTGACTCAATATTAGAAAATGGCTATATTTCAAAAAAGTCTTAAAGTTAAGACACCCCTCCACTACTGTTAAACAGCTTTTTATTTGTCATTGAAATGACCAGTTGTTTACCTACCTTACATTTGTGTGTTAAAATTCCCTTTAATTTTTGTACAAAAACAAACACATGCAAAATACCTAAATATGTTTTTAAGTCATATGCCAAAAAGCTCCACAAAATTGCAAAAGTGCAGTCCAAGGATGCTGCGCATTACATTTTGAATGTTGACACGTTTAGAAGAGTGTTGCGTTCACGTACCTCCGCCACAGTTCATTCAAGGAGCGCCAATGGTTTCTCCTTTCTGCGCGTCAGCTTGAAAGAAGGGGGATCGATCGAGGGATGGGCGGGGCCAGTGCCGATACCAATAAGGCGTGTTTATGTTGATATTCTTAAGTTTGCGTTCTTTTCCACAAATATCTGTTTTATAGTGTTACATTGTTGTATTTAAATATACAATTTAAAAAAATACAAAAAAAATTGAATATATAGTAATTATGTTTGCATTTTCAACGTTATTTTTGTGTGATATTGCAAAAAAACTAAATGCATAATTCGTTTATTAGATTTTTTTAATTTCATGTCATTTATTTACTGATTATGATCATGATTAACAAATTCAATGCAAAAATTTCAAGTAAAAAGTACATCAGCGTACCCTGCATTGACTTGAGATCAAATCCACGCACAAGTCAGCAGTATCGCCCAATCCTTAACCTTGCTCGTGCGCAGCCGCAGACCAATACGAGTGTGCAATATTGCTAAAAAAAAATAATGCTTGATATTTTTAAGTTAGCGTTCTTTTCCACAAATATCTGTTTTATATTGTTACATTGTTGTATTTTAGTATAGAATAAAAAATACAAAAACAATTGAATATATAGTAATTATGTTTGCATTATTGACGTTATTTTTCAAAACAAGTGTGTAATATTGCTAAAAAATAATGCATAATTCGTTGATTAAATTTTTTTTACTTTTCATGTCATTTATTTACTCCAATTATAATCATGATTAACACATTTAATGCAAAATTTCAAGTAAAAACTATATCAGAGTACACTGCATTTACTTGATATCAAATCCACACTAAAATCAGCAGTATCGCCCAACCCTATTAAAATTAAAAAATACAAAAACTATTGAATATATAGTAATTATGTTTGCATTATTGACGTTATTTTTCAAAACAAATGTGTAATATTGCTAAAAAATAATGCATAATTCGTTTGTTAATTTTTTTTACATTTCATGTCATTTATTTACTCTGATTATAATCATGATTAACACATTTAATGCAAAATTTCAAGTAAAAACTATATCAGAGTACACTGCATTTACTTGATATCAAATCCACACTAAAATCATCAGTATCGCCCAACCCTAAACCTCGCTCCGTGCGCAGCCGCAGACCAATACGAGTGTGTAATATTGCTAAAAACAATAATGCTTGATATTTTTAAGTTAGCGTTCTTTTCCACAAATATCTGTTTTATAGTGTTACATTGTTTATTTAAATATATAATTTGAAAAAATACAAAAACAATTGAATATATCGTAATTATGTTTGCATTTTTTAACGTTATTGTTGTGTGATATTGCAAAATAAAATAATGCATAATTCGTTTATTATATTTTTTACATTTCATGTCATTTATTTACTGTGATTGTAATCAAGATTAAAGAATTTAATGCAAAATTTCAAGTAAAAAGTATATCAGCGTACCCTGCATTGATTTGATATCAAGTCTACACTAAAATCAGCAGTATGGCCCAACACTTAACTTCGCTCCGTGCGCAGCCGCAGACCAATACGAGAGGGGTGGGCGTGGCTCCGTCACTGTCGGACAACTTCTTCCCGGCCGGAAGTAAACTCGTTGGGGTTCTTTTGTAACAAACTTTTTTTTGGCCGTTAAAAAAAAAAAAACTCACCGAACGCGTCCATGAGCGAGCTTTGTTTTGCCCTCCCGTCATGTCGGAGTCTCTGGAGCGCTCCGCCGGGCTGAGCTCGCTGAAGGAGCAGGTCGAGAAGAAACTGTGCGAGGTGTTGGACGGAGCAGACACGAAGGGATGGCGGAGACTCGGGGAGATTGTCGGCGGCGATAGACGCTTCAAAGTCAGGTAAATAACTCTTGTTTACGGTGTCATAATGTGATTATATCCACAACATTACGTGTATTGTTTTACAATAAAGCTTAATTTTGATTGATATTGTCAGGGTATTATTATTGACTTATTTATGTAACTCTATTATATTGTCTGCCATTAGTGTGGGAGGCTGTGGGTGGAAGGCGCTTACAGTTGAGTTGAGAAAGATAATCTTAGTCTTGTCTTCTCTACTAAAAGCACTTAAACCACAGGACCGGCTTGACGGCACATTTTATTCAATATTATTTAATTGATTATTTATTTATTCAAGCTCCAAATCACAGCAACACCGCGCCGCTTTTTCTTTTTAGCCCGTGTCCCTTCCCTATTCGGGTGTACGGAAACAACAGGTCGGAACTAAAGTGCCGTACTGTGTCGATACAACCATAGACATCTTCTAAGTCAGGGGTGTCACACTCAAATACAGAGTGGACCAACATTTAAAACTGAACAAAGCCGCGGGCCAAGGTTGAACAAATTAACCTTTTAATAGGCGAGGGTGGACCTACGTCACTTCCGCCTACCAATCCCCCAGCAACCGGTCGCCATATTGAATTCGTTGAAAACAAACCATCTCACAGCGAACACAGCATTGACAGAAAAAGCATTTAACGAGGTTTCACGGCATTTTAAACTGTTCTAAATGGCGTATGATTATGTAAATAGTCTTTCCAGTGAGGCTGGGTTAAGATACGAGTTAAAATGTTCTGTAGTTGATTAAATGGCAACAGGAAAATTATAGGGTTTATTGTTTTTTAAAAACCCAACTGTTAAGTGCAAATTTAAACGAAACCGGTTTTCGAAAATAGCCTATACAGGCTATAGACTATATAGTATATACCGCATGTTATTTTTGTACAACAACAACTTCAGCTGTCGAACGTTATAAGGTACAAATTCAACAAGTACAACATTAGCACGGACGGTATAGCCAAGTTGTGGTTAAGAAGGTGGATTTTTGTTCCTTATATTTACCAGAAACAAAGTGATCCGAACACACGACCCGGGACTTTGGGGGACTCCAGTGAGAACCGTCCTCGTTTTCCCGGTGTAAAGCTGCGAGCCATTTGTCTCGTCTCTGTGGGCTTTTATCACGCTTTGGCAGAACAAAATACGACCTTTGTTTTCCCTGTTTCCAGTTGTGGTTAGCACAACCAAAAACAACACAGTTTTTCGGCATTTTGGAGGCAGAATGACGGGTTTAATCAGCGTAGGTCGACAGGTTAAAGAGTAATGGCAACGCTTTGTTTTCAACGCCAGTCTGGTTGCTATGGCTCGAAGAACCCGTATGTAGCTCAGTTGCCCGGATGTCGGCCCTCACCTATAGGGACCCAAACAAGTTTTGCATTGAATATTGAACAAGCAAGGCTTATATAACTTTATAGTGACATGCAAAATCGAGTTTCAAATAATAATAATAATAAAAAAATATCAATGGCATATCAAAAAAATTTTAAATAAAAATTGAATGCCTCTTTTCTATTTGCAGGCTGCTGAGGTAAATATCAAAATAAACTTATTCCACAGGCTAATAATACATTTGAAAATAAAATAACAATAATGAATGCAAGCAGCGATGGACGGATTTATGTACCTTTGACGGTACATAAAATCCAAACCAGAGCAGTAATTAAAACTCTTTTGTCAACTTTTAATCCGAAGGGTTCAATCTCTCTCCTGTGCTAGTTTGAAGCCGACACGACAAACGCGCTCAGAGGAGATAATGTTTGAAAAAAGGTGACCGGTTTTTACAAAACTTTTGTTATGAAGGGGGAATTGCAAACTTCCTGTCGATTTTTTCTGGGGGTTGTCAATATATGAAATGTAGGTCTAAGTGAGACCTACATAGAGGTTTTTGTTTCATGTCTCTAAGACATTCCTACTGGAAGTTACAGGCAGTTTTGTGTGAGTTTTCTTCCTAGGAGCAGTTGTGTCTGTGTTTTCTTCCTAGGGGGCGCTAGAGCGCAATTTTGAGTTTTGGGGTTTTTTGTTTTTTTTATTAGATCACAATTTTTGCCAGTCGTGATGTGTGTGTGCAGTTTGGTGAGTTTTGAAGCATGTTAAGGGGGTCAAATTACAGCTCAAAGAGGCAAAAGTGACTGTTTTTAGTAAACTTTTGTTTTGAAGGGGGAATTGCCAACTTCCTGTTGATTTTTGCTGAAGGATGTCAATGTATGAAATCTAGGTCTAAGTCAGACCTACATAGAGGGTTTTGTTTCATGTCTCTACGACATTCCTATCGGAAGTTACAAGCAGTTTTGTCTGTGTTTTTTCCTACGGGGCGCTAGAGCGCAATTTTGAGCTTTGGGGTTTGGTTTTTTTATTAGATGGCAATTTTTGCCAGTCCTGATGTGTGTGTCAAATATGGTGAGTTTTGAAGCATGTTAAAGGGGTCAAATTACAGCTCAAAGAGGCGGCCGGTATAATAATAATAAAACCTTACAATTACAGTAGGGTCCTCTGTCCCAAAGGGACATTGCGGTCCCTAATAATAAAAAAATATCAATGGCATATTAAATAAAATGTAAATAAAAATTTAATGCCTCTTTTCTATTTGCAGCCTTCTGAGGTAAATATCAAAATAAACTTATTCCACAGGCTAATAATACATTTGAAAATAAAATAACAATAATGAATTAAAGCTGCAAGCAGCGATGGACGGGACCGACTTTGACTGTACATAAAATCCAAACCAGAGCAGTAATTAAAACTATTTTGTCAACTTTTAATCAGAAGGGTTAAATCTCTCTCTTGTGCTAGTTTGAAGCCGACACAACAAACGCGCTCAGAGGAGATAATGTTTGAAAAAAGGTGACCGGCTTTTACAAAACTTTTGTTTTGAAGGGGGAATTGCAAACTTCCTGTTGATTTTTGCTGGGGGTTGTCAATATATGAAATGTAGGTCTAAGTGAGACCTACATAGAGGTTTTTGTTTCATGTCTCTAAGACATTCCTACTGGCAGTTACAGGCAGTTTTGTGTGAGTTTTCTTCCTAGGAGCAGTTGTGTCTGTGTTTTCTTCCTAGGGGGCGCTAGAGCGCAATTTTGAGTTTTGGTTGTTTTTTTTTTTATTAGATCACAATTTTTGCCAGTCCTGATGTGTGTGTGCAGTTTGGTGAGTTTTGAAGCATGTTAAGGGGGTCAAATTACAGCTCAAAGAGGCAAAAGTGACTGTTTTTAGTAAACTTTTGTTTTGAAGGGGGAATTGCCAACTTCCTGTTGATTTTTGCTGAAGGATGTCAATGTATGAAATCTAGGTCTAAGTCAGACCTACATAGAGGTTTTTGTTTCATGTCTCTACGACATTCCTATCGGAAGTTACAAGCAGTTTTCTCTGTTTTTTCCTAGGGGGCGCTAGAGCGCAATTTTGAGTTTTGGGGTTTTTTTTTTTTATTAGATGGCAATTTTCGCCAGTCCTGATGTGTGTGTCAAATATGGTGAGTTTTGAAGCATGTTAAGGGGGTCAAATTACAGCTCAAAGAGGCGGCCGGTATAATAATAATAAAACCTTACAATTACCGTGGGGCAGACCTGGGCATTGTACGGCCCGCGGGCCGCATCCGGCCCTTTGCGCATCCCTGTCCGGCCCGCGTGAGGCCAATCATAAATTACAAAATAAATTTCAAAAAGTATCTATGTCGAGTGTGCAATACAACGGTGCTGCTTTTGTTTTGAAAAGCGTTATTTGTATTACTTCCGTGTGGACGTATGTGCGTGTGCGATTGTGAGTGAATTGAACGGCGCAATTACAAATCACAAAATAAAGTTTAAAAAACATCTATGTCGTGCGCGCAATACAACTGTGCTGCTTTTATTTTGAAATGTGTTATTTATGCCGTATGTCCGGGGGGAACCTGTGAGTGAAGGTGCATAGAGACAAGTGATGAGACGCTAAAAAATGAAAAGTTGATGAGGAATGGCGTGTTTCCAACAAGTATTTCTTTACATAAATTAATGATAAAGCCGTGTGCTTAATGTGTGGTACACAGGTTGCTGTGTTTAAATATCATTTTAAAGGCCTACTGAAAGCCACTACTACCGACCACGCAGTCTGATAGTTTATATATCAATGATGAAATCTTAACATTATAACACATGCCAATACGGCCGGGTTAACTTATAAAGTGACATTTTAAATTTGCCGCTAAACTTCCGGTTCGAAACGCCTCTGAGGATGACGTATGCGCGTGACGTAGCCCGGCGAACACGGGTATGCCTTCCACATTGAAGTCGATACGAAAAAGCTCTGTTTTCATTTCATAATTCCACAGTATTCTGGACATCTGTGTTCGTGAATCTGTTTCAATCATGTTCATTGCATTATGGAGAAGGAAGCCAAGCAAGCAAAGAAGAAAGTTGTCGGTGCGAAATGGACGTATTTTTCGAACGTAGTCAGCCACAACAGTACACAGCCGGCGCTTCTTTGTTTACATTCCCGAAAGATGCAGTCAAGATGGAAGAACTCGGATAACAGAGACTCTAACCAGGAGGACTTTTGATTTGGATACACAGACGCCTGTAGAGAACTGGGACAACACAGACTCTTACCAGGATTACTTTGATTTGGATGACAAAGACGCAGACGTGCTACTGTGAGTATGCAGCTTTGGCTTTTTTTTGCGTATGTACGTAACTTTTTTAAAATATATAAGCTTTATGAACCTTGGGTTAGGTGAACGGTCTTTTGGGCTGAGTGATTGTGTGTGTTGATCATGTGTTTGAATTGTATTGGCGTGTTCTATGGAGCTAGGAGCTAGCAGAGGAGCTAGCATAACACGTACCGTACCTACGTGCGCGTCACGTACGTAACTTTTTAAAAATATATAAGCTTTATGAACCTTGGATTAGGTGAACGGTCTTTTGGGCTGAGTGATTGTGTGTGTTGATCATGTGTTTGAATTGTATTGGCGTGTTCTATGGAGCTAGGAGCTAGCAGAGGAGCTAGCATAACACATACCGTACCTACGTGCGCGTCACGTACGTAACTTTTTAAAAATATATAAGCTTTATGAACCTTGGGTTAGGTGAACGGTCTTTTGGGCTGAGTGATTGTGTGTGTTGATCAGGTGTTTGAATTGTATTGGCGTGTTCTATGGAGCTAGGAGCTAGCAGAGGAGCTAGGAGCTAGCATAACAAACACGCAGGTGTTATTATGCAGGATTAATTTGTGGCATATTAAATATAAGCCTGGTTGTGTTGTGGCTAATAGAGTATATATATGTCTTGTGTTTATTTACTGTTGTAGTCATTCCCAGCTGAATATCAGGTCACCCCCGGCTCTTACAGCATCTTCCCTATCTGAATAGCTTCAACTCCCCACTAGTCCTTCACTTGCACTTTACTCATCCACAAATCTTTCATCCTCGCTCAAATTAATGGGGAAATTGTCGCTTTCTCGGTCCGAATCTCTCTCACTTCATGCGGCCATCATTGTAAACAATAGGGAACTTTGCGTATATGTTCAACTGACTACGTCACGCTACTTCCGGTAGGGGCAAGCCTTTTTTTTATCAGATACCAAAAGTTGCAATCTTTATCGTCGTTGTTCTATACTAAATCCTTTCAGCAAAAATATGGCAATATCGCGAAATGATCAAGTATGACACATAGAATAGATCTGCTATCCCCGTTTAAATAAAAAAAATTCATTTCAGTAGGCCTTTAATCGCCACTACACGAAGAAACACGAGGGAAAATACCGGAATGTGTCTGATGAAGCGCGCGCAAGGGAGGCTGATGCGTTGATGGTAAAACTGCAAACCCAACAAGGACTTTGTGCCATATTTCACACCCCCAGAGATGCAGCCGTCAGGACAAGTTTCGTCATTTCTCACAAAAGCGCCAGAAAAAGTAAGGCGTTTTCTGACGGAGAGTTTATTAAGGAGTGCTTATTGGACTTTGTTGTGCTGATAATGCCCGGAGACATGGAATGTTTTTCGCTAACTTTGGATGAGAGCTCGGATGCAGTCAATTAAAGAGACAACCACAGGTAATGACTTGTTTACAGAGGTAAATGCGTGTTGGGACAAGCTGGCAGGTGTGACAATCCAATCCACTTTATTTATATAGCACATTTAAACAACAAAATGTTTCCAAAGTGCTGCACAACACTATTAAAAACAATATTCAAATATTATCCTTAGCTCCACCAACGACTGAATAAAAAGAAAAAACAATTACATATAAAACCAATATAAAAAAACTATATAAAATAAATATGATTAAAAACTATTTTTAACAACAGATGGTTGTCCAAATCTGATGGGGAAAAATGTTGGATAATGCAGGATAAAGTGACCATCAAAAGCAATCTGCTTTTGTATAAAGTTAAGTTAGGTTAAATTAAATTATTATTATTATTCTTGATTATTATTATTATTATCATCATTATTATTTATCTTACGGTATATCAAAAATAATATTGAGCAAAATTTAATTGAAATATTGTCGTGTGGCCCTCCAGCAGTGCCCGGGTTGCTTATGCGGCCCCCGGTGAAATTTAATTGCCCACCCCTGCCGTAGGGTCCTCTGTCCCAAAGGGACATTGCGGTCCCTAATGAATCAAACATTCAAGCCTTGAAGTAACAAGAGAAAGTGCATGAATAAAACGTTAATTATTGCTCAGTTTGCTACACTGATTTGCTTTAACACTGAATATGGAACAAGCAACGCTTATATAACTTAATAGTGCAAAATCAACTTTCTCAAAAAACAAAGGAAAAAACATCAATGGTATATTAAATACAATTTAAATAACAAATTGAATGCCTCTTTTCTATTTGCAGCCTTCTGAGGTAAATATCAACATTAACTTGGTGGTAGCGGGGGGTGTATATTGTAGCGTCCCGGAAGAGTTAGTGCTGCAAGGGGTTCTGGGTATTTGTTCTGTTGTGTTTATGTTGTGCTATGGTGCGGATGTTCTCCCGAAATGTGTTTGTCATTCTTGTTTGGTGTGGGTTCGCAGTGTGGCGCATATTTGTAACAGTGTTAAAGTTGTTTATACGCCCACCCTCAGTGTGACCTGTATGGCTGTTGACCAAGTATGCGTTGCATTCACTCATGTGTGTGTGTAAAAGCCGCATATATTATGTGACTGGGCCAGAACGCTGTTTGTATGGAGGAAAAGCGGACGTGACCACAGGTTGTAGAGGATGTTGAAGGCAGTGCCTTTAAGGCCCGCCCCCAATAATGTTGTCCGGGGGGAAATCGGGAGAATGGTTTTCGGGAGGGGCACTGAAATTTGTGAAAATCGGGAGGGTTGGCAAGTATGAGTATTAGCGGTGAATGCGGTGTTACAGCGGCACCAAATTTGGCCCGCGGGCCAGAGTTTGACACCCATGTTCTAAGTAGACGCAGCATCGAGCGCTACTGCCTACTGGCGCTTTTTGATTGACTGATTGAGACTTTTATGTCCAGTAAGTAGCAGTATTTCTAAGTGCTAAGAAAGAAATACAAACTAGGAACATAATAAAATAATAATCACTTACTGTACAATGTCTGCTCTCACTGGGATGCAGACTGATGGGATGTTTACATTTTCCTGTTTGGATGAAGAATTAACCATAATCCTCAAAAAAGCGCCTTGTGTAAGTTGAATGTCAAAGTTGACCAACTTCTCGGTTTATGGCCACAACCTTCTACTATACAATTGAGAAGCATGATTTATAATGTAGAAATAACTTTTACCAATTTAGAGGCGATGTAGCAGCTCACGGTCTCAGTATGCCAATAGTTACCTCTCTGTGATTACAGCAAGAAGTAGTTCCTCGGCGTCCGCGCTTATAATAACAATATTGCTCATGCTTGGTTAATATGCAGGTCACGAGATGTAAATGAAGTATTGTTGGCGGTTTCTGGGTATCTTTTTTAGCGGGCTTTAAGGACGGAATAGCGTAATTAATTAGCTGCATTGTTAGCTACCTCATACCTGCCGTTTATTGCAAATTAAAATGCATTAAAACATCTAAAGGCTTAGTGGCCACATGCGTGGACAGCACCTTTTAGCTCTTATTTCCAAAATTATGTACACTACTGAATTGGGGTCTTATGGCCGCTTATGTGGACACTTATGCTGCCATCTGGTGGTGTCAGAAGAGTATAACATACAATGGAATTTGGGGGAAAAAAGGGGAAAAATAAGAATTAGCATGTCACTAAACATGAAGTACACGTTTGTGTACTTATGGACTAAGTACATCATATCAAAAGATGATTCTTGTTTTTATTCTAATTAGGGTCCAATAAGCCCAAATAGCAAAGGGAAATAAAAAAAAACATGTAAACAAACAGCTTGGGCCTTTAGAGGTTAAAAAAACATGTGTGCTTGTCTTACATAGGAATTGTGAATTAATCAATTTAAGTGGACCCCGACTGAAACGAGTTGAAAAACTTATTCGGGTGTTACCATTTAGTGGTCAATTGTACGGAATATGTACTTCACTGTGCAACCTACTAATAAAAGTCTCAATCAATCAATCAATGATAGGCAGAATTCCAAAACAAATGCAGGTCCACTTTAATGCAATAGTTTTGCTCCAAACAAGCAAATTATATATTAAAAAACCCCAGCATAAAACACATGCAAGGAAAAAATGCTGCAAACTAGAAAATGCGGCAGGATCCAAAACACAAGCAAAATAAAAATATTGCAAATAGTAAACCGCACACACACTAACCCCCAAAACAACTGCATTTAAAATCAGTTGCTCCAAAAAACTTTTAAAGACATTTGCATAAATGTATAATTAAGTTTCCTGTCTGTAAAAAAAGACATCCATCAGGTTTGGCGCCCAGTTAGCCTGAATACCTTCCATTTTGTTCTGTAAACATGCAGCATATCGCTCATTCAGTCAATTTCGGGATTTGCAGTCTTATTCTTTTGCATTTGTTTTTGATGCTGCAGCATTTCTGCAGTCCCAGCATTTTTCCTGTTGAATTTATTTTGTGCTTCTCGTGTGTTTTTGTCGCTGGGCGTTTGTTTGCTCCCCTGTCAGCCAATGACTCATTCGCTTTCAAATGTCTTCCGCCTCATGTGCCCCCCTTCCAGCCAGGACGACTTGGAAATGTGCTCGCTCAAGGTCCTGCATCCCGACGGCAGCCCGAGCCGCACGCTGCTGAGGCTGATGGGAGAGCGAGGCTGCACCCGGGGTCACCTGCTGGACTACCTCCAGACGCTGGGCAACGCCGAGGCCCTCCAGTGCCTCAAAGCACCAGGTAGAGAGCGACAGTCAAAGCTGGGTGGATATCATTATGCACATGTCTGGGCTGACGTTTCCGGGATGTTCAGCCTTGCAGGTGCTCATCCAGCCGCAGTCGGTGGCGCTTGTGTGCGGTCACAACCTGCGGCTCTGCTGCCACGCCGTGGGCCAGTCGCCAGTGCAGTACCAGTGGTTCAAGTCCAAAGAAGAGGTGAGCAACCGGTGGGGATGTTATAAAGCAGAAAATAGAGATGTCCGATAATATCGGACTGCCGATATTACCGGCCCATAAAAGCTTTAAAATGTAATATCGGAAATTATCGGTATCGGTTTCAAAATTATCGGTATCGGTTTCCAAAAGTAAAATTTATGACTTTTTAAAACGCCGCTGTGTACACGGACGTAGGGAGAAGTACAGAGCGCCAATAAACCTTAAAGGCACTGCCCAGTCACATAATATCACACACACATAAGTGAATGCAAGGCATACTTGGTCAACAGCCATACAGGTCACACTGAGGGTGCCCGTATAAACAACTTTAACACTGTTACAAATATGCGCCACACTGTGAACCCACACCAAACAAGAATGACAAACACATTTCGGGAGAACATCCGCACCGTAACACAACATAAACACAACAGAACAAATACCCAGAACCCCTTGCAGCACTAAGTCTTCCGGGACGCTACAATATACACCCCCCTACCTCGAACCCCCACCACCCAACCCCGCCCACCTCAACCTCCTCGTACTCTCTCAGGGAGAGCATGTCCCAAATTCCAAGCTGCTGTTTTGAGGCATGTTACAAAAAAATACTGCACTTTGTGACTTCAATGATAAATATGGCAGTGCCATGTTGGCATTTTTAATTAAAACTTTGAGTTGTTTCATTTTGGAAAACCTTGTTACATTGTTTAATGCATCCAGCAGGGCATCACAACAAAATTAGGCATAATAATGTGTTAATTCCACGACTGTATATATCGGTATCGGTTGATATCGGTATCGGTAATTAAGAGTTGGACAATATTGGAATATCGGATATCGGCAAAAAAGCCATTATCGAACATCTCTAGCAGAATACAATGATTTGCAAATCCTCTTCAACCTATATTCAATTGAATAGACTGCAAAGACAAGATATTTATTGTTCGAACTGAGAAACTTTTTTTTTTTTTTTTGCAAATAATCATTAACTTAGAATTTAATGGCAGCAACACATTGCAAAAAAGTTTCACACTGTGGCCTGTACTGTACTTTAGAGTAATCTGTGCGTGTTAGACTTAGACAAATTATATGTCTGTATAGATTTACTAGCCACTGAAATTGACTCTACACAAAGCCATTAATGTGAGTAGTGAGATTTGATTTTTATTAAGGATCCCCATTAGCTGGTTGCCACAACAACCCACTAGTCTTCCTGGAGTCCACAAACTCAATACAATTACAAGTAAAAGCATATAATTATAAATACTGTAGTGGATTGTCCGAAGCTTAAACAGGCAACAAAAGTAGTTTAGTACAACAAATGTATTTACCCATTATCAGAAGTGCAGGTTGAATTAAGTTAGCCGTGCAGACAGACCACATGTTACTCCGGAGTAAACAAGACACACACAAGCCAAAATCACTGTCGAGTTCCGGTCTTCTGCCATTTTTTATATGTCTCTTGTGCGTCATTGTTTGTTATCTAATGCGCCACGATTGTTTTGTTTTGGTTTTGTCTGTTCCAAAACAACCTTGTATCTCCTAGTCATATTTGGAAAATCTAAACATTCTGTAGACAGGTTGGCATAACTCCATATTCACCTTTGTCCCACAACTGGTCCATTCAATGGCACAAAATAGAAGAGAATTGAAAATGAGCGGACATTCTTAAAAGACAAGAAATATAGGTCAAAGGTCAGAAATTCTACTACACTACACAATACAAAAAAAAAATAAAAGCATCAATAAGAAAACAAGCAAACAATTTACAGTCACAGAATAATAATTACCATATAATTATAACTACACAATACAAAACCAAACACAATCATCAACAAGCAAACTAATTTAAAGACTCAGATAAAATATTACTTTCCTTTTAAAAACCTGTTTACTTTCAATGCCGGTAAGAATTCGAAGCAGGTTATTCCAGAGCGATACAGATCTATAAATAAAATATTTCCGCAAAGCATTCTTCCTGGGGCGAGGGAGTACAAAATGCCCCTCACTAGACGGGCTGGTATTATGATTATGCATAGTGCTACTGTAAACTATTTGGGCCATGAGAAAAGCAGGAGTTTTACTACCGGTTACTGATTTGAACAATATTAGAGTATTAGCTGACAACCTGTTCTGCACTGTTAGCCAGGAAAGAGAAGCATGCATTTGGTTAACATTGCTTCTTAGTGAACAACCCAGAACCAGCCTTGCTGCCCTATTCTGGACAAGCTGGAGCTTACTGATCTCACCACTTGCAGCAGACGCCCAGACTGTAGAACAATAGTCCAGATGACACAAGACTAAATTCTTAACAATCTGACAAAGAAGAGGTGGATCAACAAAAGCAGCACATTTCCTGGAAATACCAACAGCCCTTCCCATCTTCGTAATTATATCACTGATATGATTTGACCAGGATAGAGTGCAGTCCAGCATCACTCCAAGGAGCTTGTCTATTAAGTTAAAGGCCTACTGAAATGACATTTTTTTATTTAAACGGGGATAGCAGATCCATTCTATGTGTCATACTTGATCATTTCGCGATATTGCCATATTTTTGCTGAAAGGATTTAGTAGAGAACATCGACGATAAAGTTCGCAACTTTTGGTCGCTGATAAAAAAAGCCTTGCCTGTACCGGAAGTAGCGTGACGTCACAGGTTGAAAGGCTCCTCACATTTCCCCATTGTTTACACCAGCAGCGAGAGCGATTCGGACCGAGAAAGCGACGATTACCCCATTAATTTGAGCGAGGATGAAAGATTCGTGGATGAGGAACGTGAGAGTGAAGGACTAGAGTGCAGTGCAGGACGTATCTTTTTTCGCTCTGACCGTTACTTAGGTGAAAGGGCTCATTGGATTCCACACTTTCTCCTTTTTCTATTGTGGATCACGGATTTGTATTTTAAACCACCTCGGATACTATATCCTCTTGACAATGAGAGTCGAGAACGCGAAATGGACATTCAGTGCCTTTTATCTCCACGACAATACATCGGTGAAGCACTTTAGCTACGGAGCTAACGTGATAGCATCATGCTTACATGCAGATAGACACATAAGAAATAAGCCCTTGACTGGAAGGATAGACAGAAGATCAACAATACTACTATCAGGAGACACCGAACCAAACACTGGACCTGTAACTACACGGTTAATGCTGTGCCGCCTGTCGAAGCCTAGCAATGCTGTTGCTAACGACGCCATTGAAGCTAACTTAGCTACGGGACCTCGTCAGAGCTATGCTAAAAACATTAGCGCTCCACCTACGCCAGCCCTCATCTGCTCATCAACACCCGTGCTCACCTGCGTTCCAGCGATCGACGGCGCGACGAAGGACTTCACCCGATCATCGATGCGGTCGGCGGCTAGCGTCGGATAGCGCGTCTGCTATCCAAACCAAAGTCCTCCTGGTTGTGTTGCTGCAGCCAGCCGCTAATACACCGATCCCACCTACAGCTTTCTTCTTTGCAGTCTCCATTGTTCATTAAACAAACTGCAAAAGATTCACCAACACAGATGTCCAGAATACTGTGGAATTTTGCGATGAAAACAGAGCTGTTTGTATTGGGATACAATGTGTCCGAATACTTCCGTTTCAACCATTGACGTCACGCGCAAACGTCATCATACATAGACGTTTTCAACCGGAAATTCCCCGGGAAATTTAAAATTGCACTTTATAAGTTAACCCGGCCGTATTGGCATGTGTTGCAATGTTAAGATTTCATCATTGATATATAAACTATCAGACTGCGTGGTCGGTAGTAGTGGCTTTCAGTAGGCCTTTAAAGTTAAAGTACCAATGATTGTCACACACACACACTAGGTGTGGCGAAATTATTCTCTGCATTTGACCCATCACCCTTGATCACCCCCTGGGAGGTGAGGGGAGCAGTGGGCAGCAGCGGTGGCCGTGCCCGGGAATCATTTTTGGTGATTTTACCCCCAATTCCAACCCTTGATGCTGAGTGCCAAGCAGGGAGGTAATGGCTCCCATTTTTATAGTCTTTGGTATGACTCGGCCGGGGTTTGAACTCACAACCTACCGATCTCAGGGCGGACACTCTAACCACTAGGCCACTGATTGTCAAGCATGGTGGCGGTATCTTCATCGTCGGAGGGCTGCATGAGTGCTGCCAGCCACGGGCGAGTTGCGGTTAATTAAGGCAAATATTAGTCTCACCACGTGATACTGTGAAGCAAATCGTGCATGAAAGCACGATCCCCTCCCTTGGGAATGTGGGCCACATGGCAGATACTGGAGGTGCGTTCAGATATCGACACATTGCTTTTGTTTTTAGGTGCCAAACGGCTCCGCCCCCGACTTGGTGATCGCTCCGGTCGACGTGAAGGATTCCGGCTTTTACGTCTGCAGGGTCAACTGCGGCGACTCCTTTGAGTTCAGCCAGTGGGCTCAAGTGGACGTTTTGGACGTGTCCGTGCCATGCGGTAAGATGACAACATGAGTCACATGATGCTACCTGTAGTGCAAGGGTGTGGCCCGTTGGCATAATGTAAAAGTACATTCATTATCAATGACATGTTTGATATTACACACATTTGTCGCCATAACACAACGTTGTGGATGAACATCAAAGCTATTAGCTTCCTTAAGAATTGATGATGTGTTTAGAAAGCTGCACATCGGTAGAAAAAGAGAACTCTTTTACGAGAAGAGGATAGGATAGGTCTTTATTGTCATTGCAACAAGTACAACGAAACTATGTTTTCAGCACAAACCCGTTCAAGATTAGACAAACAAACAGTGTACAGGGTTACAGAACAGGAACGCTGATGGGTCACCACAAGGCGCCCCGTAAAAGATAGGAAAAAGGTAAAACGTTGGGGAAGAAGATGAGTAAAAAAATACAATCTAGACTGCGCTCCTAAGGGGGCCTAGTCTGGAGTGGGAAAAAACCTCCATGCCATTTACACATAAACATGTTACATTTAATCACGACAACTCACAACACAGGGGGGGGGGGGGTAAAGGGGAATCAAGCGGTGGTGAAGGTGTGGGGTGGGGGACGGGGGTGTGTGTGTGTATATGCTCATTGTCTTGGGTGTGTTGATGTAGTGTTCATGTTCATAGGCCTGGGGCCGTTCTGCATGCAAGCAAAAGTTCGACTCCAGGTGTCGTTGAGGAGGAAGGGAGGTCAAAAGCGTACATCATTGAGGTGTCCTCAGGGATTTTTTCAGAAAAACCTGCTCCTGTTGTTGGAGCGTCAAGGCCATTCGAGGGAGTCAAATCGTAGATTAGGATTTTGTTTTTCCGCGAGCAGACATTACAACGGCTTGTCTGTTTTATTTGTCCATGCTGGCCCTCATATCCAATTTTTCCCTTACCAGCTTTTCCATGATGTGATCCATCTTGCGATTCAGTTCAGAAATCGCCCCAGTCTGTGATGCCACAGCCCGGCCCAAACCTTCCATTGCGACGATCAGCCTTTGGGCTCCTTGAGTGGCTGCCATCGTCTTACAAATTTGACGATACACCAGAGCAATGCCCAGCCCAATCAGCAGGTGCCCCGCGATCACGGTTCCAAATAGGCAGATGTCTTCCACGTCCTCGATAGAAAGGACTGAGAGGCACATGATTCTCCATTTATCCCAGAAGAGATTCCATTCTTTAGATGACCAACACGCCTCTGCTTTAAATGCTCCTGTATCGATGCCTAAATGGTGATGACGTCACCAGCTATCGTCAACAAATGAATTTGTCTACAGCAGATTTTGTCTGTTTTTTGACATTGTTGACGAATCGTTGTAACCTTAGTGGAATTAGGGATGTAACAATATGACATTTTAATTCATAATTTTTTTTAATGACTAAAATAAAGAGCCACACTGTTAGAAACCCCCTACTTTGCATGTTTTGTGTTTATTATAGTGTTTAGTCTTAGTATTGTATCTGTTTTTGATGATTAAAGGCCTACTGAAATGAATTTTTTTTATTTAAACGGGGATAGCAAATCTATTCTATGTGTCATACTTGATCATTTCGCGATATTGCCATATTTTTGCTGAAAGGATTTAGTATAGAACAACGACGATAAAGATTGCAACTTTTGGTATCTGATAAAAAAAAGGCTTGCACCTACCGGAAGTAGCGTGACGTAGTCAGTTGAACATATACGCAAAGTTCCCTATTGTTTACAATGATGGCCGCATGAAGTGAGAGAGATTCGGACCGAGAAAGCGACAATTTCCCCATTAATTTGAGCGAGGATGAAAGATTTGTGGATGAGTAAAGTGCAAGTGAAGGACTAGTGGGGAGTTGAAGCTATTCAGATAGGGAAGATGCTGTGAGAGCCGGGGGTGACCTGATATTCAGCTGGGAATGACTACAACAGTAAATAAACACAAGACATATATATACTCTATTAGCCACAACACAACCAGGCTTATATTTAATATGCCACAAATTAATCCTGCATAAAAACACCTGCGTGTTTGTTATGCTAGCTCCTAGCTCCTCTGCTAGCTCCATAGAACACGCCAATACAATTCAAACACCTGATCAACACACACAATCACTCAGCCCAAAAGACCGTTTACCTAACCCAAGGCTCATAAAGCTTATTTATTTTTAAAAAGTTACGTACGTGACGCGCACATACGGTCAAGTTATCGAATGTTTAGCAGCCAAGGCTGCATACTCACGGTACCTGATATTCAGCTGGGAATGACTACAACAGTAAATAAACACAAGACATATATATACTCTATTAGCCACAACACAACCAGGCTTATATTTAATATGCCACAAATTAATCCTGCATAATAACACCTGCGTGTTTGTTATGCTAGCTCCTAGCTCCTCTGCTAGCTCCTAGCTCCATAGAACACGCCAATACAATTCAAACACCTGATCAACACACACAATCACTCAGCCCAAAAGACCGTTCACCTAACCCAAGGTTCATAAAGCTTATATATTTTTAAAAAGTTACGTACGTGACGCGCACGTACGGTACGGTACGTGTTATGCTAGCTCCTAGCTCCTCTGCTAGCTCCTAGCTCCATAGAACACGCCAATACAATTCAAACACCTGATCAACACACACAATCACTCAGCCCAAAAGACCGTTCACCTAACCCAAGGTTCATAAAGCTTATATATTTTTAAAAAGTTACGTACGTGACGCGCACGTACGGTACGGTACGTGTTATGCTAGGTCCTAGCTCCTCTGCTAGATCCTAGCTCCATAGAACACGCCAATACAATTCAAACACCTGATCAACACACACAATCACTCAGCCCAAAAGACCGTTCACCTAACCCAAGGTTCATAAAGCTTATATATTTTAAAAAAGTTACGTACATACGCAAAAAAAGCCAAAGCTGCATACTCACAGTAGCACGTTTGCGTCTTTGTCATCCAAATCAAAGTAATCCTGGTAAGAGTCTGTGTTGTCCCAGTTCTCTACAGGCGTCTGTGTATCCAAGGTTAGAGTCTCTGTTATCCGAGTTCTTCCATCTTGACTGCATCTTTCGGGAATGTAAACAAAGAAGCGCCGGCTGTGTACTGTTGTGGCTGACTACGTTCGAAAAATACGTCCATTTCGCACCGACAACTTTCTTCTTTGCTTGCTCGGCTTCCTTCTCCATAATGCAATGAACATGATTGAAACAGATTCACAAACACAGATGTCCAGAATACTGTGGAATTATGAAATGAAAACAGAGCTTTTACGTATTAGCTTCAATGTGGAAGGCATACCCGTGTTCGCCGGTCTACGTCACGCGCATACGTCATCCTCAGAGGCGTTTCGAACCGGAAGTTTAGCGGCAAATTTAAAATGTCACTTTATAAGTTAACCCGGCCGTATTGGCATGTGTTATAATGTTAAGATTTCATCATTGATATATAAACTATCAGACTGCGTGGTCGGTAGTAGTGGGTTTCAGTAGGCCTTTAAGCTTTTATTGTCTTAAGTATTGGTTTGTACTGTGGCACTTTAAGTGCAAAACAAAAAATGTTTTTTATTATTTATTATTTCTGGTGGACGTTGTGGCATCCTACTTTGTTCAACGGTCCTTGAACGCACCGTATGAATACCTCTGTCTCGTATTCCTTATAACAGTGTTTCCCATAAACTGCCAAGATACCTGTGGCGGTGGGGGCGTGGCTATGGGCGTGGTCACCATGACCATCGAGTAATTTGCATAATTTACTACAATGATTTGATTTTCTCTAAAAAGGCTCAAAAAATGTATACTTACTAATTAATAATAACAGTTTTGTTTTAAACGTCCATCCATCCATCCATTTTACAATATAATTACAACACTTTATGTACATATTTATATACAGATTTGAACAATAAGTTATTCACTGAAATATATGTATTAATTGTGGTTCTTACAAAAAATATATCTTATAAAATATAAAAGCAAAAATGTCTCATAGCTCTGCCCCTTAATTAGTGCATACTAAATAATTTAACTTTAGCCTACTACTACAACCATATTATTTACCAGCAACATAAAGTGAAACAGAGGCAGAGGTGTCCTGCCACAGTCAGTAACAAATAAACAGAAAACAGTAGTGGTGGTAGATAGACACAGAGCTTCATCAAACATATGATCCACTGAACAAAGAGCTCCAAAAATCTTGAACTTTAGACTGCCATCAGTTTTACTCCCTATACTTAACCATGTGTTTCCTACTGCCTGCAGACTTTGCACCCTTTGTTATATACACATGTTGTGTTTCTAATATAAATACATTTAATAAAGTCAAATACAAATAAGGCAAAAAGAGAAGTATCCTACACTTCTCTTTTGTAAAGTAAATCTGAACAGCCGATATGGGCATCTACATCAACTATATGATTTGCCTGAAAAGCTGGAGAGGAAAAAAAAAATTTGTAAATAAATGAATGTGCGGGAAACCCTGTAGATACATTAATCTCTCCTAAGAAGCCACAGTTTGTAGGTTCAATGTGCAATGTTTGAATGTCTTACTTTCTCAGACAGTAATGTGTTTATATAAGTTTAGATTGGGGTATGTTGTTTCTTAATGGGAAAATACCTTAATGTCTCTTGTTGTCATGTTAGCATTCAAGCTAACAAGCCGGCTGTAGTCGGTTTGTTAGAGATGGGATTTATGGCTCTTTGAAATTATTGTTATTATAGTATTATAGTATTAAATTTACACAAATTACTCTATGGGTTGGATTTATTCTAAAATACTGTAAAGTTATAATTTAATTTTGTTTTGTTTTATTGTAAAATGTCCTTAAGGTGTTAATAACACCATGCGCTGACAGTGACATCATTATTTAGACTTTTCCCTCACCTAAAGGGCATTTTAACAATAAAAAAAAACCCCACCATAAGTAACAATAAAATGTACTGTATATAAGCTTCTAAAAAGTATAAATAAATCTGGAATAAAAGTGAATATATAGTACGCTTGAACAACTTTACATAAGAGAACAATGAACTATGATTTTTGTTTGGTTTTGTATTGTGTAGTTATATTTATATGGTAATTATTATTCTGTGACTGTAAATTGTTTGCTTGTTTGCTTATTGATGCTTTTATTTGTTTCTGTATTGTGTAGTTATAATTATATGCTTTTACTTGTAATTGTATTGAGTTTGTGGACCCCAGGAAGACTAGTGGGTTGTTGTGGCAACCAGCTAATGGGAATCCTTAATAAAAATCAAATCAAACTACGAATGAGAATATAAAAAATAAAAAATAAGATGCTGCTTAAGGTCCTTTTGACTGATTAATTTTTCTGTCCAGTGGTCAGTTGGGTAACGCTGATCTGCGTGTGCATTAAAAATGTCTCCCAACCGAATGGCTCGCAACTGCGAATCCATTCTCATCGTTCACTTAAAAGAGCGGTTCGAATCTCCACAGTCTGAGTTCATCAACATGCAGTAAGCAATCACGGTTTTCGACGGTTTAAATTTAAAACTGTAATACTTACAGTTGGGAGTTTTACCGCAATTATCATTAATACCGTTTATGGTTCCATCCCTAGTGGAGATCATCACATTCACTAGATGGCAGCTAGTTTGCCTTGCGG
The DNA here is from genome assembly GCF_033978785.1 of Entelurus aequoreus. Lineage (NCBI taxonomy): Eukaryota > Metazoa > Chordata > Actinopteri > Syngnathiformes > Syngnathidae > Entelurus > Entelurus aequoreus. The sequence goes on along the minus strand of NC_084747.1, from coordinate 16,587,561 downwards.
ACATATTATCTACAATTTTGTGAGTCTGCACATTTTAACAGTGCGCATTTTACCCCGCCTAATGTACGGATTAATTCTGGTTGTGCTTACCGACCTCGAAGCAATTTTTTGTTGATACATGGTGTAATGATGAGTGTGACCGGTCGAAGAGATAAGCGTAGATTGTAGGTTGACGCCTGTTTAATAAATGACTCTAGCAAGTACCTATAAGCAAGCAACAACAAAACTTTGATGTTTCATTGAGAATATAGGGTCTTCTTTGACAAAAAGGATATAAAACATACAAAAAGATAATAATATCAATATAGAACTTAAATTGATCTACAGATTTAAGCATTGAAAGTAAAAAAAAAATAATATTAATGTATGACTTTACACTTTTATGAGTGGGACCCTCAAGGGTCCAAAGGTCTTCTAATGTTGTTTTTTTATTGAAAACGGTCAATGCTCAAACCATTATTATGAATCAAAATCATTGTTGTTGTGAATTATTTACCTAATCAAGGCTCCAATTACTTCACATCAAATTTTTGTCGTTTGAATTTGGGGGCATAGGGAATAGTGTGGGTTTTTCCCAGGGCAAAAATGTGTTTCCTTTGACAAAAAATAAATACAAAAAAAAGACACTCATAGAAAACGTTATATCAACGAATAGATCTAAAATTGATCTTAAGATTTAAGCATTAAAAGTAAAAAATAAAAAAAAAGTAAAAAAAATACTTACTTTAAGACTCTATTTAATGAGACCCTTTCGGGTACTCAGACTTATAACGTTCATAACACTGAAGGATTCCCTGAGGGTTAAGCAAGCAACACCAAATCTTTAAATGTTTTATTGAGAACATAGAACATTACACACAGCGCTCAAAAATCTGTCAACATTTTTTAGTACGACTTTGTTAAGCTTGATGGAGCTACCTCAGTCAGACGTACTGTGCTTCCACATACGGGTATTATTATGGTGTGTGTAAAAGGACCCCAAAAATAACACCTGTTAGGAGACATTATCTGACGTTTTGTTTTGTAATATTATACAAAAACAACTTTTCTTACCTGCTGATGTGAATTTGGGAACTGCATAAGTCCCGGAAATTTGCGCGCTACTTATTTTTCTCCATACATCTTCTTGTGAGGCATTCATTCTCCGCTGTTGCCATTTCTAATTAAAAGTAGCGTACAGTAACGTATATATCTGTCAGAAGACTTGCTATGAAAGCGCTAAAAACTACTGATACGACAAAGATGATTGAGAGAAGACGCTGTCGAAGTGGAGGCACATAAATAAGACCCGGCCCACAAAAATGTGCATCTGAAGAGACGGTCAGATTCTGCTGGATCTACTCTTTATTTTATGTTGCTCTTTTTTTTTGCTGCAGCTGTTACATTTACTGGTACATGGTAATTGGGATTTGTTATATATTGTATATATTATATAATAATATCAGTATATATTATATACTGTGTATATAATATGTAAATATTACATGTTATATTTGATATTGCTAATATGGTACATTTTTAGTCTACTTTATACCTTTTTGTTTTTGCCCTCTTTTTTTGCCCTTGTGTGCATTATCTTTTCCATCTTTATCCTTTCCATCCTTTGTAACTGGGCTACTGTGTGGAACAATTTCCCTTGTGGATCAACAAAGTTTGTCTAAGTGGCTTGAAATCGGTCTCTGTAAAACATAATCTATGCAACATTTTGACCAAAGAACCACCATTGCATGTTATATAGAGTTAGAGTGAGAGTTAGAGTTTATTTCGAACATGCAAGCATACAACATGATACATCAC
>NC_084747.1:16175764-16228264 GCF_033978785.1 Entelurus aequoreus | reverse complement strand
TATCCTGCGGCATCACCAACCACAACATTAGGTACCCCAAAATCAATACTGTCATATTGACAGTATATGAATAAGGACTATTGACATATGGAAAATACATCCCTCATTGCCTCATTCCTGTGAGAATCCTGCGTGGGACTGAAACGTCTAGAAATAATACGGACATTTAGTGTATTTAAATCCAAATTGTACATACTTCCATATATGGACATATCCTGCGGCATCACCAACCACAACATTGGGTACCCCAAAATCAATATTGTCTATTGACAGCATATGTATAAGGACTATTGACATAGATCCCCTTTTGCCTCATTCCTGTGAGAATCCTGCGTGGGACTGAAACATCTAGAAATAATACGGATATTTAGTGTATTTAAATCCAAATTGTACATATTTCCATACATGGACATATCCTGCAGCATCACCAACCACAACAACAGGTACCCCAAAATCAACACTGTCTTATTGACACAGATGAAGACTATTGACATATGGAAAATACATCCCCTTTTGCCTCATTCCTGTGAGAATCCTGCGTGGGACTGAAACATCTAGAAATAATACGGACATTTAGTGTATTTGAATCCAAATTGTGCATACTTCCATATATGGACATATCCTGTGGCATCACCAACCACAACATTAGGTACCCCAAAATCAATACTGTCTATTGACAGCATATGTATAAGGACTATTGACATAGATCCCCTTTTGCCACATTCCTGTGAGAATCCTGCGTGGGACTGAAACGTCTAGAAATAATACTGACATTTAGTGTATTTAAATCCAAATTGTACATATTTCCATATATGGACATATCCTGCGGCATCACCAACCACAACATTAGGTACCCCAAAATCAATACTGTCATATTGACAGTATATGAATAAGGACTAATGACATATGGAAAATACATCCCCCTTTGCCTCATTCTTGTGAGAATCCTGCGTGGGACTGAAATGTCTAGAAATAATACTGAAATTTAGTGTATTTAAATCCTAATTGTACATATTTCCATATATGGACATATCCTGCGGCATCACCAACCACAACATTAGGTACCCCAAAATCAATACTGTCTATTGACAGCATATGTATAAGGACTATTGACATAGATCCCCTTTTGCCTCATTCCTGTGAGAATCCTGCGTGGAACTGAAATGTCTAGAAATAATACTGACATTTAGTGTATTTAAATCCAAATTGTACATATTTCCATATATGGACATATCCTGCGGCATCACCAACCACAACATTAGGTACCCCAAATCAATACTGTCATATTGACAGTATATGAGTAAGGACTATTGACATGGAAAATACATCCCCCTTTGCCTAATTCCTGTGAGAATCCTGCGTGGGACTGAAATGTCTAGAAATAATACTGACATTTAGTGTATTTAAATCCAAATTGTACATACTTCCATATATGGACATATCCTGCGGCATCACCAACCACAACATTAGGTACCCCAAAATCAATACTGTCGTATTAACAGTATATGAACAAGGAGTATTGACATATAGAAAATACATCACCCTTTGCCTAAATCCTGTGAGAATCCTGCGTGGGACTGAAACGTCTAGAAATAATACGGACATTTAGTGTATTTGAATCCAAATTGTACATACTTCCATATATGGACATATCCTGCGGCATCACCAACCACAACATTAGGTACCCCAAATCAATACTGTCATATTGACAGCATATGAATAAGGACTATTGACATATGGAAAATACATCCCCCATTGCCTCATTCCTGTGAGAATCCTGCGTGTGACTGAAATGTCTAGAAATAATACTGACATTTAGTGTATTTAAATCCAAATTGTACATATTTCCATATATGGACATATCCTGCAGCATCACCAACCACAACATTAGGTACCCCAAAATCAACACCGTCTTATTGACACAGATGAAGACGATTGACATATGGGAAATACATCCCCTTTTGCCTCATTCCTGTGAGAATCCTGTGTGGGGCTGAAGCCTTAAGGAAGGGGTGCTCTCCGGGACTAGCTGCAGTGTGCTCAAGTGAGCAGATAATACTGTATCATCTCTTTCTCCCTCGGACTTATCAGGTTGGTAATGCACTCTTCGCTCACGTTTTAAGTGAAGGACGAGGCAAAAACTAACCCAGACCCACTGTTAGTATTAAAACCATACTCAAATTTTTTTTTATAGTCAGTCGATAGTAGTATGTGTTGTTATTCTTATTTATTATGTACCTTGTAGGCCATAATCAATCATTATATTTACTATATTGATACCATATACAATAAATACTTATGTCTCGATACAGCTTTTGCACGCCAATACGATACCACTATTGGAGCTGTGAATATTGATGCCATATTGATCCAAGACGATATCGGCAGGAATCTTACATACTTGTACTATTTTGTATTGTGGAATATCACAAAAGTGAAATGCATCTGAGAGAGAACAATAACCCACTGACCTGTTTATTATTAACCATCTAGAATAGACTTATGATGTTTTTAAGTTGAAGTGAAGTGGTAATTTATTTTTTTTGGCCACAATATTTAATGAAATTAAGCTCATGACGCAGTAAGTTGAACGGTGCCAACACGTTTGTTACTGGATACTTTCTAATACACTTCCGCCTCGGGAGAGTTTGCATGTGTAAGTAATATGCAACCATAACTACTGTATTTCCTTGAATTGGCGCCGGGAATATGGTATTCGCATGCCTAAAATTACAGCCGGGTCAAACTCGTTTCGCAAAATAATTAGCGCATGCTTGGCACTTCCGCCGGGTCAAATATGAGTCATTAAATGACTCCCGCCTCCTGGTGGTAAAGGGCGCTAGTGATCCTTCTTGCGACTGCTGGTACTGCAGAATACCTGTGCTGCAGAAGAAGACAACACCAGCAAGAGTGCGCAGCCATTGTTTTACCATGGAGGATTACATATCTAAAATAAAACCGTTTTCTAAACTGGACTTTCAATCGAAGCAGGAGGTAATAATTAAAAGGAAGATCTCCATCGAGACAGAGAGACTTTTAAAACTGAAGGAAGACTTCTAAATCGATGCTTTTCTTCAGAAGGAGCTGGCATGGACTCATTTATACCTAAAGGTAGGACCATAACAACGTTTTTTTTAATTAATTGTTCTTTTCATGATAAGGTAAGCGCCGGAGTGAGAAGAGGTTTTAAAATAATTAGCGCATGCATGGCCATCTCGCAGGCTTCTGGTAAGCGCCGGAGTGACAGGAGGTTTTAAATTAATTAGCGCCCCTGCGTCTATTCAAGGAAATACGGTATTTGATATTATTTACGTTGACAATTTGGTGTTTTCGACTGCGACGTTGTTTAATTATGGACACGTGTTACATAAGTCTAGCTTGTGTGCTATTGTGTGCTTAGCTGTTGTGCAGCTGCCAGCTCCGAGTGGCCTATAGCCTAGCATGTTTACATTTTGTCAAACGACTTGGCTAAAATACAGAGAAATACCAACCTTGTGTCCTTATCAGAGTACATTTAGATGTTAATTATGATCATATTTTTTATAGCACACCCCTACGTAATACAATTATTAATGTATGGTAATAATATAGTACAATATGTTAAGTAATACGGAATTTAAGTGTTATGTATTTGGTGTAGAATTTAAAAAAATGCATAATGCAATATTTGGTATGATTATTACTAATGCAAAAATATACACTAAAATGTACTATCTACATTATTCATAGTTATATTTATTGACTATTTGATCAAGTATAATGATGTATTATACATTCATATAGACACATGCAGTAATACAGAGCAACTTTCAGTAGACAATTGAAATTATATGAATTAAGTAATTCATCCATCCATTTTCTACAGCTTGATTTATTTCATTATATTTATTTGTCAGAAAGGGACAAAACATTAGGAACATCTAAAGATAATATTTATGCTCCACATCAGGGGTCACCAACCTTTTTGAAACCAAGAGCTACTTCTTGGGTACTGATTAATGCGAAGGGCTACCAGTTTGATACACACTTAAATAAATTGCCAGAAATAGCCAATTTGCTCATTTTACCTTTAACTCTGTTATTATTAATAATTAATGATATTTACACTTAATTGAACAGTTTAAAAGAAGAGAAAACACGAAAAAAATGACAATTAAATTTTGAAACATAGTTTATCTTCAATTTCGACTCTTTAAAATTCAAAATTCAACCGAAAAAAAGAAGAGAAAAACTAGCTAATTTGAATCTTTTTGAAAACATTTAAAAAATAATTTATGGAACATCATTAGTAATTTTTCCTGATTAAGATTAATTTTAGAATTTTGATGACATGTTTTAAATAGGTTAAAATCCAATCTGCACTTTGTTAGAATATATAACAATTGGACCAAGCTATTTCAGACAAATCATTATTTCTTCCAGATTTTCCAGAACAAAAATTTTAAAAGAAATTCAAAAGACTTTGAAATAAGATTTAAATTTGATTCTACAGATTTTCTAGAATCCAAAATATTTTTTTTTGAATTTTAATCATAATAAGTTTGAAGAAATATTTCACAAATATTCTTCGTCGAAAAAACAGAAGCTAAAATGAAGAATTAAATTAAAATGTATTTATTATTCTTTACAATAAAAAAAAATGTACTTGAACATTGATTTAAATTGTCAGGAAAGAAGAGGAAGGAATTTAAAAGGTAAAAAGGTATATGTGTTTAAAAATCCTAAAATAATTTTTAAGGTTGTATTTTTTCTCTAAAATTGTCTTTCTGAAAGTTATAAGAAGCAAAGTAAAAAAAAATATGAATTTATTCAAACAAGTGAAGACCAAGTCTTTAAAATATTTTCTTGGATTTTCAAAATCTATTTGAGTTTTGTCTCTCTTAGAATTAAAAATGTCGGGCAAAGCGAGACCAGCTTGCTAGTAAATAAATACAATTTAAAAAATAGAGGCAGCTCACTGGTAAGTGCTGCTATTTGAGCTATTTTTAGAACAGGCCAGCGGGCTACTCATCTGGTCCTTACGGGCTACCTGGTGCCCGCGAGCACCGCGTTGGTGACCCCTGCTCCACATCCTGCCCTGCAGTGTGGGACTGCAAGTGGATTTAGCTCCACAGCAGAGCTGGGGGCGGACAAACACAATTACCCAAACACACGGTACACCATGACCATGCGTCTTGTCCATGTGCCCCTCGTCAGATCTCAGTTCGCCATGAACTTCCTGGACCCCTCCTTCATCCCGCTGACGACCGCCCTCAACGAGGAGCTGCAGGGAAAGCCGTCCAAATGGAAATTCAACAAGACTGCCTTTTTCCAGCAGAGGTAAGATAAACACAGATATGAAAAGCTTCACGTCGGGGATTATGGCGACGTTGTTCACTGGGGGCGAAAGGAAATGAAAAAGAAAAGTCCCAGACTTGGAAGCAGAAGCAGGGGGGAACATTCCAGCTTGGTGGGGAAAAGAAGTGTTAGATCTTCTTGCAAAGATATCGATTTAATGGCAGGTTTACTGTGACAGAGGTAGAAAACAAAAGTAACATGAAATAAAAATGATACATTTGTTCCTATTTGAATCAACACAAAACAGTTGAATAAATAAGTCAGATGTTTGTTTCAATCCTCTCCATTGGTTCAGCTCCTTCCATTGATCTCCAATTAAGTGGGTTTAAGCTACGGATCCTGGCTAGACCACTCCAAGATCCTTTTTGTTGTTAGTGTTCTGGCAGAGGCCAAGAGTTCTACAGTATCCCACTGAAAATCCCCAAGAGTTTTCCTGTTCTCCTCGCAGAAAAAACAACTCCAAAGCACAATGTTTGTATCTCTGTTTGACTGCAGAGTCCTGTAGTTCAAGAGCTCAGTTTTGGCCTCATCTGATCACATTATGTCCTACTAAAAGTTGTCATTCAGGTTTTGATTTGGAAACTTTAGACTGGTCTGGACTTGTGTCTTTTTGAGCAGGGGGACATCTCAGTCCATTTCAGCCAAATTCTCAAGGCACTGAATCGATCACAACTAAACTGTCCAGGTTGTCTTAGAAGACATCCCATCTAATCTTCTAAAATAGTCTTAGAATACTATCTAATCTTCTAAGACAAACTTAACCAGTCCAGTTTGCAATTGATTCAATGCCCTGAGAATATAATAACCTGGATATAGTATATATTGCTGTCGATCCAGGTTATTCTATTCTCAAGGCATTGAATCAATCACAAACTGGCCTGTTCAAGTTGTCTTAGAATACATTAAATTTAATCTTCTAAAACAATCTGGGTTGGTCGATTCAATACCCTGAGAACTTGGGTAAAATGGACATAGAACCTGCAGTGCCCACAAGCATACTTGCCAACCTTGAGACCTCCAATATCGGGAGGTGGGGGGTAGGGGGTGGGGGGCGTGGTTGGGGGCGTGATTATTTACAGCTAGAATTCACCAACTCGAGTATTTCATATATATTTCATATATATATATATATATATATATATATATATATATATATATATATATATATATATATATATATATATATATATATATATATATATATATATATATATATATATATATATATATATATATATATATATATATATATATATATATATATATATATATATATATATATATATATATATATATATATATATATATATATATATATATATATATATATATATATATATTTATTTTATTTACATAAAAGAAATACTTGAATTTCAGTGTTCCAATGGCTATCCATTAGATGGCAGTATTGTCCTGTTTAACTTCTCCGTTCATGATGAGTATATCATTTCGGCCACCGTGTTCAATGGAGAAGTCTGTTCTACATATTTACAGGCAACATACATCTTCCCCTTCGAACTGTCCTGGATGAACTGAAATTCTTGTTTCCATTCGTTTGAATTCGTTAGGCAAGCTGTTTATATTGTGGGAAAGCGGACGTGAGAACAGGCTGTCCCCACTCAGTCTCAGGTCCGCATTGAGCTGGAGGGGGCGTGGCCTCCAGCTCCGGCTGAATACCGGGAGTTTGTCGGGAGAAAATCTCTGCCGGGAGGTTGTCGGGAGAGGCGCTGAAACCTCCCGCTAAAAACGGGAGGGTTGGCAAGTATGCCACAAGGTCCTCCTTCAGAGAACCTGAAGAGTCCAGGTCTACAGTCTAAGACTTTAAGGTCATCATATTCTCAGGGTACAGTCTTAGACTCTAAGGTCATCATATTCTCAGGGAATGGAATCAATCACAAACTGGACTGTTCTGGTTGTTTTAGAATATTAGATAGGTAACCTAAGCCAATCTTGACATCATGCATGATGTATTGCAATCTAAGGAACCTTTGGAAGATTAGGTAGGATGAATTCCAAGACAACCTGAACAGTCAAGTTTGATCTGGATCAATCACAAACTACACTTTTCAGGTCTTAGAATACAGCCTATTCTTGTAAAACAACCTGAATTGGTTGAGTTAATGCCCTAAGAACTTGGCTAAAATGAAGTATGATCCTGCAGTGCCCACAAGGTCTCGCTTCAATCAGAATCAGAATAGTTTTTATTGCCATTGTTTGAGAACGGGTTCACAAACTAGGAATTTTACTTTGTGCAATCGTGCAACATAAAACACATATAACACAGAATGATTCAGACAATCTGTACAGTCCAGGTTGTCTTAGACCAGGGGTCACCAACCTTTTTGAAACCAAGAGCTACTTCTTGGGTACTGATTAATGCGAAGGGCTACCAGTTTGATGCACACTTAAATAAATGGCCAGAAATAGCCAATTTGCTCAATTTACCTTTAACTCTATGTTATTATTAATAATTAATGATATTTACACTTAATCGAACGGTTTAAAAGAGGAGAAAACACGAAAAAAAAAAAGACAATTAAATTTTGAAACATAGTTTATCTTCAATTTCGACTCTTTAAAATTCAAAATTCAACCGAAAAAAAGAAGAGAAAAAATAGCTAATTCGAATCTTTTTGAAAAAATAAAAAAAATAATTTACGGAACATCATTAGTCATTTTTCCTGATTAATTTTAGATGACATGTTTTAAATTGGTTAAAATCCAATCTGCACTTTGTTAGAATATATAACAAATTGGACCAAGCTATATTTCTAACAAAGACAAATCATTATTTCTTCTAGATTTTCCAGAACAAAAATTTTAAAAGAAATTCAAAAGACTTTGAAATAAGATTTAAATTTGATTCTACAGATTTTCTAGATTTGCCAGAATATTTTTTTTGAATTTTAATCATAATAAGTTTGAAGAAATATTTCACAAATATTCTTCGTCGAAAAAACAGAAGCCAAAATGAAGAATTAAATTAAAATTTATTTATTATTCTTTACAACAAAATTTTTTTTTACTTGAACATTGATTTATATTGTCAGGAAAGAAGAGGAAGGAATTTAAAAGGTCAAAAGGTATATATGTTTAAAAATCCTAAAATCCTTTTTAAGGTTGTATTTTATCTCTAAAATTGTCTTTCTGAAAGTTATAAGAAGCAAAGTAAAAAAATCAATGAATTTATTCAAACAAGTGAAGACCAAGTCTTTAAAATATTTTCTTGGATTTTCAAATTCTATTTGAGTTTTGTCTCTCTTAGAATTAAAAATGTCGGGCAAAGCGAGACCAGCTTGCTAGTAAATAAATAAAATTAAAAAAATAGAGGCAGCTCACTGGTAAGTGCTGCTATTTGAGCTATTTTTAGAACAGGCCAGCGGGCTACTCATCTGGTCCTTACGGGCTACCTGGTGCCCGCGGGCACCACGTTGGTGACCCCTGTCTTAGACAATTAGATAGGATGTCTTCTAGGACATCGAGGTCATTGTATATTCTCAGAGCATTGATTCCATCACAAACTGGTCAGGTTGTCTTGGAAGATGAGATAGGATGTATCCTACGACAACATAAAAAGTTCAATTTGCGACGGATTCAATGTCCTGGGAATACAATGATCTGGATCAATCACAAACTGGACTGTTCAGGTTTGATCCAGTATTGCCCGCAAGGTACCCCTTCAGACAAACTGAACTGCCCAGGCAGGTTGTCCTAAAACAACCTGGACTTGTATTCTCAGGGCATTGAATTCATTGCAAACTGGATTGTTCAAGTTGTCATACAATACAGGTAATCTGATCTTCTAAAACAATCTGGATTGGTCAATTCAATTTGCCTGAAAGGGACTTAGATTCTGCAGACAGACAACCTGAACAGTCCAGGTTGTCTTAGTAGATGAGATAGAATGTATTTAAATACAAATTGAGCAGTCCAGTTTGCCATCAATCCAGGTCATCGTAGTCTCTGGGCATTGAATCGACCGCAAACTGGACTGTTCAGATTGTCTTAGAAAACGAGATAATATTTTAAGACAACCTTACAAGATTAGATAAGATGTCTTCTAAGACAAATCAAAGAGTCCTGTTTGTGATCGACCTGGATGAAGGAGAACATTCACAGCCAAGTTTGTTACTAATGTTTTTCTTGGGGATTGCGCTCCCAACTCCCTTGAGATCAGTAACCAAATCTTTCCTTGTAATTCTGGGCTGACCTTGTTCTCGATCATCCTTACCCCACAATGTGAAATCTGGCATGGAGCTCCACAGCAAGGCTGACCGATAGACTAACTCTGTCCAACCCTAGTTTTGTGCGGGTCTACAATCTTGTCCTTGGGTTCTTTGACCGAGTAAAGAGTATTAATAAAGTCTTATCTTCCAGGAAAGATATTTTCAACTTCATCGACATTCCCAAAAACTTCTCGCTGACCAAGAGCAGCGTGCGAGTGGGCCAGCTGATGCACTTTGACTACTCCAGCCACAAGTACGTCTTCTCCATCAGCAACAACTTCAAGTCCCTGCTGCCTGACGCCTCGCCCATCCTGAACAAGCACTACAGCACGTGCGCCGTGGTGGGCAATAGTGGCATCCTGACGGGAAGCCACTGCGGCTCCGAGATCGACCGGGCCGACTTTGTGTTCCGCTGCAACTTCGCCCCCACCGAGGTCTATGCCAAGGACGTGGGCAGGAAGACCAACCTGACCACCTTCAACCCCAGTATTCTGGAAAGGTACTACAACAACCTGCTGACCATCCAGGACAGGAACAACTTCTTCCTGCACCTGAAAAAGCTGGAGGGGGCCATCCTGTGGATCCCGGCATTCTTCCTGCATACCTCGGCCACGGTGACCCGGACCCTGGTGGACTTCTTTGTGGAGCACAAGGGCCAACTGAAGGTGGAGCTGGCTTGGCCCGGAAACATCATGCATGACGTCAACAAGTAAGACAAACACATTCGTAGTAATGTCATATCTTCTCAAGGCACAATGCTATAGACCAGTGTTTCTTAACCATAGGGCCGGGCCATCACGGCCCATCGTTGGGCCGTGAGCGCCTGTTTCTCAGCTGTGGTCTGCATGGGCCACTTGTGGCAGTAATGACAATATCAAACAAGCAGAAGAAGTCGGAAGCTAAACATAGAGAAGTTTATTAAGCGCAAAAAATATGACTAATTTAGTGAAGCTGTGTTTTTATTTACACTTTAATTTTATTTATGGTTTATTTAAGAAACATGATTATTATTTATTGTTCATTTAGAATGTATTTACTTTAGCACACCCAAGTTGGTAAATTGTAAGAATTTTTTTTAAAAATTATTATTAGTCTATATGATGTTTAAGTAATATATGTATATAATATTATTATTACTTATTTAGTTAGAATTTATTTTGTATGTCAATTTATTTTTCAACAGTTTTTACAAATTCCTTTTTTGCAGTATATTTGATTAGTATTTAATTTTTGTAATCAGCCTGACCTAAGCCTTGATAATGCCAAACATGCTTTCATATCATTTGACAAGGTTGTAAACTGGAAGTATGTTATTTATAATTATTGAATACGATTATAAATCAAGAATAAGAACACTAATTCAGTGTTAATATTTGAATGGGCCTCCATAAAATAGACAAATAGCTCTGATAAATTCAAAGAAAACTGGTTTTGTTTAATAAGATTCTACCCAAACATTTAATAAAGTCAAACACAAATAAGGAAACAAGAAGAAGGCCACATCGCAGTTATGTTTGGCCCCAGAGGGCCGTCTCTAACAGTGAATACTATTATTACACAATTTTTTTAATGCATTTTATTAGTAGATTTTTTTTTAAACTAAAATGTAAAAAAAATATGGTAAATTGCAATAATCTCACGTCAAAATGTAGTGTATATTACTGTAAATGGAAAAAGTAGTACTGCTGTTTTTATGGTACAAAAAAAGGCAGCTCAGTTGCCAGAATTTTACTGTAAAATTTACATTTGTTTACTTACTGTAAATAAAATAAAACTGCAATTTTACACAAAAATGTTGGCACCTGAGCTGCCAGATAGTTTTTTTTTTGTTTTTTTTTACCGCAAATCAACTGTAGATTTTTCAGTGTCTTACTGTAAATGCCAAAACGGTACCACAGATTTTTTTTATTTAGAGAAAAATGCTGTAAAAACCACAGTAAATTTCACAATTTTACCATGAAATTTATTGCTACTTTTACATTGCACAATTTGATGGATAACTTGCTTTGAAATCATTATAATTAGTATTTCTTTTTATTTAAAAAATGGTTTTGGATTTTTGATAATATATTTTTGCATAATTAGTCAATATTTAAGTTAATATAATTTGCGATTACATGGAGCACATATATATTTTTTCTCCCAAAATAGAAAGAAAGAATACATTTAGTAAGAATAGTTACGGCACTTTATTGATACATATTATTTCCAGGCTTTCGAGGGCCAAATAAAATGATTTTTTTTAAACTAAAATGTAAAAAAAATATGGTAAGTTGCAATAGTTTCACCTCAAAATGTAGTGTATATTACTGTAAATGTAAAAACAGTACTGCTGTTTTCATGGTAAAAAAAAAAAAAAAAGGCAGCTCAGTTGCCAGAATTTTACTGTAAAATGTACATTTAGTTTTTTACTGTAAATAAAATAAATCTGCAATTTTACAGTAAAATTTTGGCACCTGAGCTGCCAGTTAGGTTTTTTTTGTTTTGTTTTTTTTACCGCAAACCAACAACTGTAGATTTTTCAGTGTATTACTGTAAATGCCAAAACGGCACCACAGTTTTTTTTTATTTAGAGAAAAATGCTGTAAAAACCACAGTAAATTTCACAATTTTACCATGAAATCTATTGCTACTTTTACATTGCACAATTTGATGGATAACTTGCTTTGAAATCATTATAATTAGTACTTCTTTTTATTAAAAAAAATGGTTAGAATTTTTGACAATACATTTTTGCATAATTAGTCAATATTTAAGTTAACATAATTTGCGATTACATGGAGCACATATATATTTTTTCTCCCAAAATAGAAAGAAAGAATACATTTAGTAAGAATAGTTACAGCACTTTATTGATACATATTATTTCCAGGCTTTCGAGGGCCAAATAAAATGATTTTTTTAAAACTAAAATGTAAAAAAAATATGGTAAGTTGCAATAATTTCACCTCAAAATGTAGTGTATATTACTGTAAATGTAAAAACAGTACTGCTGTTTTCATGGTAAAAAAAAAAAAAAAATGCAGCTCAGTTGCCAGAATTTTACTGTAAAATGTACATTTGTTTTTTTACTGTAAATAAAATAAATCTGCAATTTTACAGTAAAATTTTGGCACCTGAGCTGCCAGTTAGTTGTTTTTTTTTTTGTTTTTTTTTACCGCAAACCAACAACTGTAGATTTTTCAGTGTATTACTGTAAATGCCAAAACGGCACCACAGTTTTTTTTTATTTAGAGAAAAATGCTGTAAAAACCACAGTAAATTTCACAATTTTACCATTAACTCTATTGCTACTTTTACATTGCACAATTTGATGGATAACTTGCTTTGAAATCATTATAATTAGTACTTCTTTTTATTTAAAAAAATGGTTAGAATTTTTGATAATATATTTTTGCATAATTAGTCAATATTTAAGTTAACATAATTTGCGATTACATGGAGCACATATATATTTTTTCTCCCAAAATAGAAAGAAAGAATACATTTAGTAAGAATAGTTACAGCACTTTATTGATACATATTTCAACTGTGGTTGTTTTTAAAGGGCTTTATAAATAAAGTTGGTATGGTATGGTATGGTATATTATTTCCAGGCTTTCGAGGGCCAAATAAAATGATTTTTTTTAAACTAAAATGTAAAAAAAATATGGTAAGTTGCAATAATTTCACCTCAAAATGTAGTGTATATTACTGTAAATGTAAAAACAGTACTGCTGTTTTCATGGTAAAAAAAAAAAAAAAAAGGCAGCTCAGTTGCCAGAATTTTACTGTAAAATGTACATTTGTTTTTTTACTGTAAATAAAATAAATCTGCAATTTTACAGTAACATTTTGGCACCTGAGCTGCCAGTTAGTTTTTGTTTTTTTGTTTTTTTAACCGCAAACCAACAACTGTAGATTTTTTAGTGTATTACTGTAAATGCCAAAACGGCACCACAGTTTTTTTTTATTTAGAGAAAAATGCTGTAAAAACCACAGTAAATTTCACAATTTTACCATGAAATCTATTGCTACTTTTACATTGCACAATTTGATGGATAACTTGCTTTGAAATCATTATAATTAGTATTTATTTTTATTTAAAAAATGGTTTAGAATTTTTGACAATACATTTTTGCATAATTAGTCAATATTTAAGTTAACATAATTTGCGATTACATGGAGCACATATATATTTTTTCTCCCAAAATAGAAAGAAAGAATACATTTAGTAAGAATAGTTACAGCACTTTATTGATACATATTATTTCCAGGCTTTCGGGGGCCAAATAAAATGATTTTTTTTAAACTAAAATGTAAAAAAAATATGGTAAGTTGCAATAATTTCACCTCAAAATGTAGTGTATATTACTGTAAATGTAAAAACAGTACTGATGTTTTCATGGTAAAAAAAAAAAAAGGCAGCTCAGTTGCCAGAATTTTACTGTAAAATGTACATTTGTTTTTTTACTGTAAATAAAATAAATCTGCAATTTTACAGTAAAATTTTGGCACCTGAGCTGCCAGTTAGTTTTTTTTTGTTTTGTTTTTTTACCGCAAACCAACAACTGTAGATTTTTCAGTGTCTTACTGTAAATGCTTTTTTTTATTTAGAGAAAAATGCTGTAAAAACCACAGTAAATTTCACAATTTTACCATGAAATCTATTGCTACTTTTACATCGCACAATTTGATGGATAACTTGCTTTGAAATCATTATAATTAGTAATTCTTTCTATTTAAAAAAATGGTTTTGAATTTTTGATGATATATTTTTGCATCATTAGTCAATATTTAAGTTAACATAATTTGCGAGTACATATATATTTTTCTCCCAAAATAGAAAGAAAGAATACATTTAGTAAGAACAGTTACAGCACTTTATTGATACATATTATTTCCAGGCTTTCGAGGGCCAAATAAAATGAAGTGGTGGGTCACATCCTGGCCCCCGGACCTTGAGTTTGACACAAGTGCATCAACAATATGATTTACCTGACTGGCTGGACAGGACAGATTAATATTAATATTTTTTAACGGATTAAGAATTGTGATTAATTTCAAAATGGATTTTTTTAGACAGCCCTAGTAGTAATGATGTTTCCTCCTGGCAGGTACTGGAAGACGAAGAACCTCTCCCCCAAACGCCTCAGCACGGGCATCCTCATGTACACGCTGGCGTCGGCCATGTGCGACGAGATCCGCCTGTACGGCTTCTGGCCCTTCGGCTGGGACCCCAACACGGGCAACGAGCTGCCCTACCACTACTACGACAAGAAAGGGACCAAGTTCACCACCAAGTGGCAGGAGACCCACCAGCTCCCCAGCGAGTTCAAGCTGCTCTACCGGATGCACCGCGACGGCGTCACCAGACTCAGCCTGACGCACTGCACGTAGACGAGAGGGGACCGCCATGCATGACGAGGTTCACTACGCTCACATTCCACACCACGGAATTTCACGCCGCTTGGTCGCCAACGGTGACCGTTAAGCACTCGCCTCCATCACTCTCCTTCGCATGGCTGCTGGCTTGGCCGGAACCAATCAAAAGAAAAAAACGTAAACACAGTGGAACCTCTAAAGTGGGAACCAGAACATTACGGAGTGAGAAGATTTTGACCATTTTTTTGGATTTTCGCACATTTCTTCAATGAAAAAGTAATGGAAACAGAATTACAAACCTATATTTACTGTGGCAATTACTGACCAGATGTCAACATTTTAAGTGTAAAAAGAAGTTAAATGTGTTTTTAAACCTTTTACGTTTAAGGCGGACCTGAAGAAGAACGATGAAAAATGTTTTCCATTGATATAAATCCACTGTAAAAACAACAACAGTAGACGTTATGATAAAATAACTGGCAGCACACTGGCCAGAATTTGACTGTAAAAAATAACAGCGGTACTGTTTTTCAATTTACAGTAATGCACCGTAAAAACAAAAAATATAGATTTTACAGTAAAAAGCCCAGTCACAAGAACACTAATGTAAAAATAACAGTAGTACTGTTTTTCCATTTGCAGTAATGCACTGTAAAAACAATGACGGTAGATTTTGCGGTAAATGAAAAAAATGGCAGCTCAATCGCCAGGATTATTGTAAAAATAATATTTTTACAGTAAAAATATAATTTTTTAAAAATATTATTTTTACAGTAATGCACTGTAAAACCAATGACGGTAGATTTTGCTGTAAATAAAAAAATGGCAGCTCAATCGCCAGGATTACTATAAAAATCATATTTTTACAGTAAAAATATTATTTTAAAAAAATATTATTTTTACAGTAGTGCACTGTAAAACCAATGACGGTAGATTTTGCTGTAAATAAAAAAATGGCAGCTCAATCGCCAGGATTACTGTAAAAATAATATTTTTACAGTAAAAATATTATTTTTAAAAAATATTATTTTTACAGTAGTGCACTGTAAAACCAATGACGGTAGATTTTGCTGTAAATAAAAAAAATGGCAGCTCAATTGCCAGGATTACTGTAAAAATAATATTTTTACAGTAAAAATATTATTTTTAAAAAATAATATTTTTACAGTAATGCACTGTAAAAACAATGACTGTAGAATGTGTGGTAAAAAAATGGCAGCTCAATCGCCAGGATTACTGTAAAAATAATATTTTTAAAGTAAAAATATTATTTTAATTTTTTTAATTTTTACAGTAATGCACTGTAAAACCAATGACGGTAGATTTTGCTGTAAATAAAAAAAATGGCAGCTCAATCGCCAGAATTTTACTGTAAAAATAACAGCGGTACTGTTTTTCAATTTACAGTAATGCAGCGTGAAAACAAAAACTATAGATTTTACAGTAAAAAGCCCAGTCACAAGAACACTAATGTAAAAATAGCAGTAGTACTGTATTTCCATTTGCAGTAATGCACTGTAAAACCAATGACGGTAGATTTTGCGGTAAAAAAAAAAAAAGGCAGCTCAATCGCCAGAATTACTGTAAAAATAATATTTTTACAGTAAAAATATATATATTTTTAAATGTTATTTTTACAGTAATGCACTGTAAAAACAATGACTGTAGATTTTGCAGTAAATAAAAAAATGGCAGCTCAATCGCCAGGATTACTGTAAAAATAATATTTTTACAGTAAAAATATTATTTAAAAAATATATTATTTCTACAGTAATGCACTGTAAAAACAATGACTGTAGATTTTGCGGTAAAAAAAATGGCAGCTCAATCGCCAGGATTACTGTAAAAATAATATTTTTACAGTAAAAATATTATTTTTTTTAAATAATATTTTTACAGTAATGCACTGTAAAAACAATGACTGTAGATTTTGTGGTAAAAAAATGGCAGCTCAATCACCAGGATTACTGTAAAAATAATATTTTTAAAGTAAAAATATTATTTAAATTTATTTTTATTTTTACAGTAATGCACTGTAAAACCAATGACGGTAGATTTTGCTGTAAATAAAAAAAAAATGGCAGCTCAATTGCCAGAATTTTACTGTAAAAATAACAGCGGTACTGTTTTTCAATTTACAGTAATGCAGCGTGAAAACAAAAACTACAGATTTTACAGTAAAAAGCCCAGTCACAAGAACACTAATGTAAAAATAGCAGTAGTACTGTTTTTCCATTTGCAGTAATGCACTGTAAAACCAATGACGGTAGATTTTGCGGTAAAAAAAAAAAAAGGCAGCTCAATCGCCAGGATTACTGTAAAAATAATATTTTTACAGTAAAAATATATATATTTTTAAATATTATTTTTACAGTAATGCACTGTAAAAACAATGACTGTAGATTTTGCAGTAAATAAAAAAATGGCAGCTCAATCGCCAGGATTACTGTAAAAATAATATTTTTACAGTAAAAATATTATTTAAATCAATCAATCAATCAATCAATGTTTATTTATATAGCCCTAAATCACAAGTGTCTCAAAGGGCTGTACAAGCCACAACGACATCCTCGGTGTCGAGTGGGTCTGACATAATATTGTGAAAGTCCAACACATCAGCGAAAGTCCAGTCCATGGTGGGGCCAGCAGGAACCATCCCGAGTGGAGACGGGTCAGCAGCGTAGAGATGTCCCCATCTGATGGACAGGCTAGCGGTCCACCCCGGAGCAGAGTAGAAAAGAAAAGAAAAGAAACGGCAGATCAACTGGTCTAAAAAGGGAGTCTATTTAAAGGCTAGAGTATACAAATGAGTTTTAAGATGAGACTTAAATGCTTCTACTGAGGTAGCATCTCTAACTTTTACCGGGAGGGCATTCCATAGTATTGGAGCCCGAATAGAAAACGCTCTATAGCCCGCAGACTTTTTTTGGGCTCTGGGAATCACTAATAAGCCGGAGTTCTTTGAACGCAGATTTCTTGTCGGGACATATGGTACAATACAATCGTCAAGATAGGCAGGAGCTTGACCGTGTAGTATTTTATACGTAAGTAGTAAAACCTTAAAGTCGCATCTTAGGTGCACAGGAAGCCAGTGCAGGTGAGCCAGTATAGGCGTAATATGATCAAACTTTCTTGTTTTTGTCAAAAGTCTAGCAGCCGCATTTTGTACCATCTGTAATCTTTTAATGCTAGACATAGGGAGACCCGAAAATAATACGTTACAGTAATCGAGACGAGACGTAACGAACGCATGGATAATGATCTCAGCATCGCTTGTGGACAAAATGGAACGAATTTTAGCGATATTACGGAGATGAAAGAAGGCCGTTTTAGTAACACTCTTAATGTGTGACTCAAACGAGAGAGTTGGGTCGAAGATAATACCCAGATTCTTTACTGAGTCGCCTTGTTTAATTGTTTGGTTGTCAAATGTTAAGGTGGTATTATTAAATAGATGTTGGTGTTGAGCAGGACCGATAATCAGCATTTCCGTTTTCTTAGCGTTGAGTTGCAAAAAGTTAGCGGACATCCATTGTTTAATTTCATTAAGACACGCCTCCAGCTGACTATAATCTGGCGTGTTGGTCAGCTTTAGGGGCATGTAGAGTTGAGTGTCATCAGCATAACAGTGAAAGCTAACACCGTATTTGCGTATAATGTCACCTAGCGGCAGCATGTAAATACTAAAGAGTGCAGGGCCAAGAACTGAACCCTGGGGAACTCCGCACGTTACCTTAACATAGTCCGAGGTCACATTGTTATGGGAGACACACTGCATCCTGTCAGTAAGATAAGAGTTAAACCAAGACAAGGCTAAGTCTGACATCCCAATACGCGTTTTGATACGCTCTAATAAAATATTATGATCAACAGTATCGAAAGCGGCGCTAAGATCAAGAAGCAGCAACATAGATGACGCATCAGAATCCATCGTTAGCAATAGATCATTAGTCATTTTTGCGAGGGCTGTCTCCGTAGAGTGATTTGCCCTGAAACCGGATTGAAAAGGTTCACAGAGATTGTTAGTCACTAAGTGTTCATTTAGCTGCTGTGCGACAATTTTTTCGAGAATTTTCGAGATAAACGGTAGGTGGGACACCGGCCGGTAGTTCACCATGAGGTCAGGATCGAGGTTAGGTCTTTTGAGTAGAGGATGAATAACCGCTTTTTTGAATGCTAGAGGAACAGTACCAGAGGAAAGTGATAGGTTTATAATATTTAACACTGATGGACCTAATAAAACAAAAAGCTCCTTGATAAGTTTCCCAGGAATTGGGTCAAGTAAACATGTTGTTTGTTTTGTCCCATTTACACATTTTAACAATTCCTCCAATGTTATTTCATCAAAGAGAGAGAAACTATTTTGGAGGGCAATGTCCGTCGTATATACAGTCATGTTTGTGTTAATAGAACCCAGTTGTGGCTGGGATGCATTGTCTTTAATCTCTTTTCTGATGAGTTCAATTTTCTTATTAAAGAAATTCATAAAGTCATCTGCTGAGTGGGTGGAGCTACTGGGAGGAGTCCCTTGTTGGGTTAGCGATGCTACTGTACTAAACAAAAATTTAGGATCATTTTTGTTGAGGTGGATGAGATTTGAGTAATATTTAGCTTTAGCTGAGGTAAGCATGCGTTTATAAGTTATTAAACTATCACTCCATGCTTGATGGAAAACCTCAAGTTTAGTCGCACGCCATTTGCGTTCCAGCTTTCTACATGATAATTTCTGGGCTTTAGTTTCTTCTGTAAACCATGGGGTGCGCCTTTTAGGGGCCCTTTTTAGCTTTAGCGGTGCTACAATATCAATGGTGTCGCGCAGGGCGTCGTTAAAGTTGTTAGTGAGGTTATCAATAGAGCCCACATAATTTGGGAATGATGCCATTACTGAAGGCAGTAGGTCAGTAAGAGTCGTCGTTGTGGCAGTATTAATGTTGCGGCTGCTATAGTAGTTATTATTATTATTATTAGTTTGTTGACAATGAGTCAGAACTTCGAATTTTATAAGGTAATGATCGGACATTACTTTAGTGTACGGGAGTATCGTACCTTTAGAGGTGGTGACACCCCTGACAAGCACTAGATCTATCGTATTACCGTTGCGATGCGTGGGTTCATTTATTATTTGTGTAAGACCACAGCTATCAATTATAGTCTGGAGCGCCACGCATGGAGGGTCCGATGGGGTATTCATATGGATGTTAAAGTCTCCCATTATGATTATATTGTCGGCGTGCGTCACTAGATCAGCAACGAACTCTGAAAATTCATTGATAAAGTCCGAATAGGGCCCTGGGGGGCGGTAGATGACAGCCAGGTGGAGAGGCAGCGGTGTGACAAACCTCATAGTGAGCACCTCAAACGAGTTATATTTATTATTTAGGTCCGAGGTAAGGCTAAAGTTTTTGTTGTATATTAGTGCAACACCCCCACCCCTTTTAATGGGGCGGGCAATATGCGTTCCCGCATAGCCAGGAGGAGACGCCTCACCCAGCGCAAAAAATTCGTCTGGTTTGAGCCAGGTCTCGGCTAGACCAACGACATCAAGATTGTTGTCTCTAATGACTTCATTAACTAATAACGTTTTGGAAGACAATGACCTTATGTTTAAAAAGCCCATATTATAGGTAGTGGGCTGTTTTGAGGAGTTTTTGTTGAAAGTATCCGTAGTAGCAATATTAATAATGTTACGTTTATTATGCATAGTGCACTTTAAATAATTTCGACCATATCTAGGAATTGATATGACAGGAATTTTTAGATTGTTTGCCACCTCAGTAAAATGCATGTCCACCTCTGACGCAGAAAGAACATTATGTGAGTTGTATATTATTCTAGAAGAATTGCTATGTGTGCAGGGATTATCCAGCCTGGCGCTGGCTAGTTCTAGCTTAACAGACTCCTTATTAGCGCTTCTTTGTGGATTAGCATTTAGCTTTTTCGTTAGCCCCGCTAACAACAAAGCATTTAGCTTTGTTGTTAGCCCCGCCCGACACCCCCGCTTCTGCTTCCGAGCGCATCGCTTACGTCTCTTTCGCTGACCGTCTCCGCTGGTAGTCGACGCCGCTGCTTCAAAGGCCACTGCTTTTTAAAAAATATATTATTTCTACAGTAATGCACTGTAAAAACAATGACTGTAGATTTTGCGGTAAAAAAAATGGCAGCTCAATCGCCAGGATTACTGTAAAAATAATATTTTTACAGTAAAAATATTATTTTTTTTAAATAATATTTTTACAGTAATGCACTGTAAAAACAATGACTGTAGATTTTGTGGTAAAAAAATGGCAGCTCAATCACCAGGATTACTGTAAAAATAATATTTTTAAAGTAAAAATATTATTTAAATTTATTTTTATTTTTACAGTAATGCACTGTAAAACCAATGACGGTAGATTTTGCTGTAAATAAAAAAAATGGCAGCTCAATTGCCAGAATTTTACTGTAAAAATAACAGCGGTACTGTTTTTCAATTTACAGTAATGCAGCGTGAAAACAAAAACTACAGATTTTACAGTAAAAAGCCCAGTCACAAGAACACTAATGTAAAAATAGCAGTAGTACTGTATTTCCATTTGCAGTAATGCACTGTAAAACCAATGACGGTAGATTTTGCGGTAAAAAAAAAAAAAAAGGCAGCTCAATCGGCAGGATTACTGTAAAAATAATATTTTTACAGTAAAAATATATATTTTTTTAAATATTATTTTTACAGTAATGCACTGTAAAAACAATGACTGTAGATTTTGCAGTAAATAAAAAAAATGGCAGCTCAATCGCCAGGATTACTGTAAAAATAATATTTTTACAGTAAAAATATTATTTAAAAAATATATTATTTCTACAGTAATGCACTGTAAAAACAATGACTGTAGATTTTGCGGTAAAAAAAATGGCAGCTCAATCGCCAGGATTACTGTAAAAATAATATTTTTACAGTAAAAATATTATTTTACATTTTTTTAATTTTTACAGTAATGCACTGTAAAACCAATGACTGTAGATTTTGCTGTGAAAAAAAAAAGGCAGCTCAATCGCCAGAATTTTACTGTAAAAATAACAGCGGTACTGTTTTTCAATTTACAGTAATGCAGCGTAAAAACAAAAACTATAGATTTTACAGTAAAAAGCCCAGTCACAAGAACACTAAAGTAAAAATAACAGTAGTCCTGTTTTTCCATTTGCAGTAATGCACTGTAAAAACAATGACTGTAGATTTTGCGGTAAATAAAAAAAAATGGCAGCTCAATCGCCAGGATTACTGTAAAAATAATTTTTTTACAGTAAAAATATATATATTTTTAAATATAGTAAATTGTTAAAACTGTACCACTGTTATTTGTATGCTAACATTTTGGCCACTGTGCTGCCAATTTATTGCCGCCAAATCTACGGTCATTGTTTTTACAGTGCATTACTGTAAAGATAATATTTTACAGTAAAAATATAAACAATTTTTAATATTATTTTTACAGTGGCAATAAATTGGCAGCTAAGTGGCCAAAATGTTAGCATACAAATAACAGTGGTACAGTTTTTACAATTTACTGTAATTTGGTGTAAAAACGACTGTGGATTTTGGGGTAAAAAAAAAATAGCAGTTCAATCGACAGGATTTTACCGTAAAAATAAAGGTCGTACCATTTTTCCATTTACAGTAATACACTGTAAAAACAATGAAGGTAGATTTTGCGATAAATAAAAAAAATAAAAATAATATTTTGACAGTAAAAATATATATTTTTTTAATATTATTTTTACAGTAATGCACTGTAAAAACAATGACTGTAGATTTGGCGGCAAGAAATGGGCAGCTCAGTGGCCAAAATGTTAGCATACAAATAACAGTGGTATAGTTTTTAAAATTTACTGTAATTTGGTGTAAAAACGACTGTGGATTTTGCGGTAAAAAAAACTAGCAGTTCAATCGACAGGATTTTACCGTAAAAATAAAAGTTGTACCAATTTTCCATTTACAGTCATGCACTGTAAAAACAATGACCGTAGATTTGGCGGCAAAAAATTGGCAGCTCAGTAGCCAAAATTTTAGCATAAAAATAACAGTAGTGCTATTTTTCGATGTACTGTAATTTGTTGTACAAAAATCAACAACCGTAGATTTTGCAGTAACAAACTGCGAGCTCAAACGCTTGGATTTTACTGTAAAAATAAAAGTCGTACCCTTTTTCCACTCACAGTAATGCATTGTAAAAATAACGTCCGTACATTTTGCTGTAAAAAAAAACAACTGGTAGCTCAGTCGCCAGAATTGTGCCATAAAAATAACACTGGTATTCTTTTCCCACTTCCAGTAATGCACTGTAAAAACAACAACCCTACATTTTACGGTAAATAACGGACTTTTACCGTAAAAATAACAGTGGTACCGTTTTTCTATTTATCGTAATTCAGCGTAAAAACTATAATATAGATTGTGCGGGGAAATATCTGGCAGCTCAATCCCCAAATGTTACTTTAAAAATATAAGTCATACCATTTTTCCATGTACAGTAACGCACTGTAAATACAAAGACCGTAAATTTTACTGTAAAAATATAAGTCACCATTTTTCCATATACAGTAAAGCACTGTAAATACAAAGACCGTACATTTTACTGTAAAAATATAAGTCACCATTTTTCCATATACAGTAACGCACTGTAAATACAAAGACCGTAAATTTTACTGTAAACATAATAGTCATACCATTTTTCCATATACAGTAACGCACTGTAAATACAAAGACCGTAAATTTTACTGTAAAAATATAAGTCACCATTTTTCCATATACAGTAAAGCACTGTAAATACAAAGACCGTACATTTTACTGTAAAAATATAAGTCACCATTTTTCCATACACAGTAACGCACTGTAAATACAAAGACCGTAAATTTTACTGTAAACATAATAGTCATACCATTTTTCCATGTACAGTAACGCACTGTAAATACAAAGACCGTGAATTTTACTGTAAAAATACAAGTCATACCATTTTTCCATGTACACTAATGCACTGTAAATACAAATACCGTGAATTTTACTGTAAAAATATAAGTCATACCATTTTTCCATGTACAGTAACGCACTGTAAATACAAAGACCGTGAATTTTACTGTAAAAATACCAGTCATACCATTTTTCCATGTACAATAACACACTTTAAATACATAGACCATACATTTTACTGTAAAAATGTAAGTCATACCATTTTTCCATGTACAGTAACGCACTGTAAATACAAAGACTGTGAATTTTACTGTAAAACTACAAGTCATACCATTTTTCCATGTACAGTAACGCGCTGTAAATACAAAGAGCATACATTTTACTGTAAACATAAAAGTCATACCATTTTTCCATGTACAGTAACGCACTGTAAATACAAAGACCGTAAATTTTACTGTAAAAATATAAGTCATACCATTTTTCCATATACAGTAACACACTGTAAGTACAAAGACTGTGAATTTTACTGTAAAAATAAATTTTTTCCATGTACAGTAACGCACTGTAAATACAAAGACCGTGAATTTTACTGTAAAAATACAAGTCATACCATTTTTCCATTTACAGTTACGCACTGTAAATACAAAGACCGTGAATTTTACTGTAAAAATACAAGTCATACCATTTTTCCATGTACAGTAATGCACTGTAAATACTAAGACCGTAAATTTTACTGTAAAAATACCAGTCATGCCATTTTTCCATGTACAGTAACGTACTGTAAATACAAAGACCGTAAATTTTACTGTAAAAATACAAGTCTCACCATTTTTCCATGTACAATAACGACCCCAAAAGGGACAAGCGGTAGAAAATTGATTGATGGATGGATGGAGTAACGCACTGTAAATACAAAGACCGTGAATTTTACTGTAAAAATACAAGTCATACCATTTTTCCATACACAGTAATGCGCTGTAAATACGAAGTACGAAATTTACTGTAAAAAAAAAAATGGCAGAATTGTAGCGTAAAAATACCAGTGGTATCGATTTTTAATTAAATGTAAATTGGTGTAAAAACAATCTTGCGGTAAAAAAACTGGTAGCTTAATTGTCGGATTTCTATTTACAGTCATGCACTGTAAAAACTAAGAGCGTAAATTTTACGTGAAAAAACTGGCAACAGTGGTACTATTTTCAATTGACTATAGTTCGGCGTGAAAAATACCATGAATCTTAACGGTAAATTTTGCCGACTGAGATGACAGTTTCTTTGTTTTTACCGTAAAAATGCTACAAAAGTGTAAAAAGAAGTTCATGGCTGTTTAACAGTAGAGTGCAAAGTATACACAATGGAATAGAAGGAAGAAGTATCATTTTCCCACCTCGGATTATCTATGGTTATCATCGCGTTTGTTCCACTTTGAAGGTTCCACTGTTTGATGTGGACTGAAATCACTGCCTAGTCTCAGGGAAGGAAGGAAGGAAGTGAGTTTCAGTGTTGTTTTTCTTCCTGTCGGCCAACAACATGACTCGTCAGACAAGCTGCACTAATATCTGTTTACAAGACTCCAAAACTTTGTGGACACCCGGCAAAATGTTTGGGGACAAATAAAACGACATTCCAATGAAAAGCCATACATGGACAGAGAGAAGGGTTTATAGATATAGCCTATTTGTTGTTGTTGTAGTTGTTGTTGTGTTAGTGTAAACATGTGTTATGAAATCAGCCTTTAGCCATGCTAGCGCAGGACCTAACGGTATTAGAGCAAAAGTAATGAAATGATGGGAAGGTCATCACGTTAAATACGCGTCCAAACAGATTACCGTATTTTTCGGATTATAAATCGCAGTTTTTTTCATAGTCTATACTCTGGAGCGATTTATGTGTGAAATTACCGTAAAATATTAAATAATATTATTTATCTCATTCACGTAAGAGACTAGGACGGAGGTCGGCAACCCAAAATGTTGAAAGAGCCATATTGGACCAAAAATACAAAAAATGGAGCCGCAAAAAATGAAAAGCCATATTACATACAGATAGTGTGTCATGAGATATACATTGAATTAAGATGACTTAAAGGAAACTAAATGAGCTCAAATATAGCTACAAATGAGGCATAATGATGCAATATGTACATATAGCTAGCCTAAATAGCATGTTAGCATCGATTAGCTCGCAGTCATGCAGTGACCAAACATGTCTGATTGGCACGCCACACAAGTCAGTAACGTCAACAAAACTCACCTTTGTGGATTCACGCACAACGTTGAAAGTTTGGCGGACAAAACGAGACGGAAAAAGAAGTGGCATAAAACACGTCGGAGAAAGTTGTACATGTAAACAAACTACGGTGAGTTCAAGGACCGCCAAAATTAGTAGGACAAAACGGCGCTCGCCAAATACTCGAATCAGTGACGCATGTTTAATATAAACAGTGTGATTTATAATAGAGATAAATGCTTAAAAATGTAATATCGGAAATTATCTGTATCGGTTTTTTATTATCGGTATCGTGTTTTTTTATTTTTATTTTATTTTTTTATTAAATTAACATACAAAAAACAAGATACACTTACAATTAGTGCACCAACCCAAAAAACCTCCCTCCCCCATTCACACTCATTCACACTAAAAGGGTTGTTTCTTTCTGTTATTAATATTCTGGTTCCTACATTATATATCAATATATATCAATACAGTCTGCAAGGGATACAGTCCGTAAGCACACATGATTGTGCGTGCTGCTGGTCCACTAATAATACTAACCTTTAACAGTTAATTTTACTCATTTTCATTAATTACTAGTTTCTATGTAACTGTTTTTATATTGTTTTACTTTCTTTTTTATTCAAGAAAATGTTTTTAATTTATTTATCTTATTTTATGATTTTTTTTTTTTTAAAAGGACCTTATCTTCACCATACCTGGTTGTCCAAATTAGGCATAATAATGTGTTAATTCCACGACTGTATATATCGGTATCGGTTGATATCGGTATCGGTAATTAAGAGTTGGACAATATCGGATATCGGCAAAAAAGCCAATATCGGACATCCCTAACTTAAACCTTTGCGGGCCGTGGGGCCGGATTAAACCTGTTCGTGGGCCTGATACGACCCACGGGCCGTGAGTTCGACACCCCTGTTCTAAACCATAATACCCTCTGCTGGGTTTAATACTCGGGTTATTTTTGAAACTTGCTTTAACTTGCCATATTACATTTCAACAAAAGCTTCTAAAATACACTTTTTAATCTCATATTGCATACTTGCCAACCTTGAGACCTCCGATGCCGGGAGGTGGGGGGTGGGGGGTGAGGTGGGGGAGGGGCGTGGTTGGGGGTGTGGTTAAGAGGGGAATATATTTAAGCTAGAATTCACCAACTCAAGTATTTCATATATATATATATATATATATATATATATATATATATATATATATATATATATATATATATATATATATATATATATATATATATATATATATATATATATATATATATATATATATGAAATACTTGACTTTCAGTGAATTCTAGCTATATATATATATATATATATATATATATATATATATATATATATATATATATATATATATATATATATATATATATATATATTTAATTTATTATACATATAAATAAAAGAAATACTTGAATTTCAGTGTTCTGGAGGCTATCCAGTAGATGGCAGTATTGTCCTGTTTAAGAGTGTCACAACATTGCTGTTTACGGCAGACGAACTGCTTTACGGTAGACTAAACGTGACTGCTGTTGTGGTGTGTTGTTACCGCGCTGGGAGGACGTTAATGAAACTACCTAACAATAAACCCACATAAGAAACCAAGAACTCGCCCTCGATCATTCTACAGTTATGACGTCATTGGGCAGGCACGCTGTTTGTATTGTGGGAAAGCGGACGTGAGAACAGGTCCGCATTGAGCTGGAGGGGGCGTGGCCTCCAGCTCCGGCTGAATACCGGGAGTTTGTTGGGAGAAATTTTCTGCCGGGAGGTTATCGGGAGAGGCGCTGAATACCGGGAGTCTCCCGCTAAAAACGGGAGGGTTGGCAAGTATGTCATATTGTCACTTCTGCATACTTTTTGTTGTCATTTCAACACTGGTCCGAGTAGCGTTCACATTCACAGAACTGCACCACCTCCTGAAAAACAACCCCATACCATAATTCCTCCTCCACCAAATTTCACACTCGGCACAATGCAGTCCGAAATGTGCCGTTCTCCTGGCAACCTCCAAACCCGGACTGGTCCATCAGAAATGTGACGACTGGATTTGTTGCACAGGTGGCATCCTATGACTGAAATCACTGAGAGCGGCCCATTTTTTTCACAAATGTTTGTAGAAACCGTCTCCATGCCTAAGTGGTTTATTTATTGATTTACATTTATTGAGGGCTCATAAAATCCAAACCGGAGCAGTAATTAAAACTCTTTCATCAACTTTTAATCAGAAGGGTTCAATCTCTCTCCTGTGCTAATTTGAAGCCGACACGACAAACGTGCTCAGAGGAGATAATGTTTGAAAAAAGTTTTGAAGGGGGAATTGCAAACGTGGACGGCGTGGCGAAGTTGGTAGAGTGGCCGTGCCAGCAATCGGAGGGTTGCTGGTTTCTGGGGTTCAATCCCCACCTTCTACCATCCTAGTCACGTCCGTTGTGTCCTTGGGCAAGACACTTCACCCTTGCTCCTGATGGTTAGCGCCTTGCATGGCAGCTCCCGCCATCAGTGTGTGAATGTGTGTGTGAATGGGTGAATGTTGAAATAGTGTCAAAGCGCTTTGAGTACCTTGAAGGTAGAAAAGCACTATACAAGTATAACCCATTTATCATTTATCATTGATTAGGACATACTTTTGGCAATATAGTGTAAGTGAAGAAAAGAGTCTTGTTGAAAGAGCATGATCCTCCAAAAGGACAACATACTGTAGCATGTGAGGCACTAACAAATATTTTCTAGAAGGGGGGTGTTACCTTTTGTCCTTTAACACAGTGGTCCCCAACCACCGGTCCGAGGACCGGTACCGGTCCGTGACGCATTTGCTACCGGGCCGCACAGAAACATTTAGTTATACACCAATAACTTGTTAATAGGTGTATATTACAACTCCTGATAGCAAGTTGCCATTTGTTATAGTACATTAAAGGCCTACTGAAATGACATTTTTTTTATTCAAACGGGGATAGCAGATCCATTCTATGTGTCATACTTGATCATTTCGCGATATTGCCATATTTTTGCTGAAAGGATTTAGTAGAGAACATAGACGATAAAGTTCGCAACTTTTGATCGCTGATAAAAAAAAAGCCTTGCCTGTACCGGAAGTAGCGTGACATCACAGGTTGAAAGGCTCCTCACATTTCCCCATTGTTTACACCAGCAGCGAGAGCGATTCGGACCGAGAAAGCGACGATTACCCCATTAATTTGAGCGAGGATGAAAGATTCGTGGATGAGGAAAGTGAGAGTGAAGGACTGGAGTGCAGTGCAGGATGTATCTTTTTTTGCTCTGACCGTAACTTAGGTACAAGCTGGCTCATTAGATTCCACACTTTCTCCTTTTTCTATTGTGGATCACGGATTTGTATTTTAAACCACCTCGGATACTATATCCTCTTGAAAATGAGAGTCGAGAACGCGAAATGGACATTCACAGTGACTTTTATCTCCATGACAATACATCGGCGAAGCACTTTAGCTACGGAGCTAACGTGATAGCATCGTGCTTAACTGCAGATAGAAACAAAAGAAATAAACCCCTGACTGGAAGGATAGACAGAAAATCAACAATACTATTAAACCATGGACATGTAAATACACGGTTAATGCTTTCCAGCCTGGCGAAGCTTAACAATGCGGTTGCTAACGACGCCAATGAAGCTAACTTAGCTACGGGACCTCACAGAGCTATGCTAAAAACATTAGCTATCCACCTACGCCAGCCAGCCCTCATCTGCTCATCAACACCCGTGCTCACCTGCGTTCCAGCGATCGACGGAGCGACGAAGGACTTCACCCGATCATCGATGCGGTCGGCGGCTAGCGTCGGATAGCGCGTCCACTATCCAAGTCAAGGTCCTCCTGGTTGTGTTGCTGCAGCCAGCCGCTAATACACCGATCCCACCTACAACTTTCTTCTTTGCAGTCTCCATTGTTCATTAAACAAATTGCAAAAGATTCACCAACACAGATGTCCAGAATACTGTGGAATTTTGCGATGAAAACAGAGCTTTTTGTATTGGATTCAATGGTGTCCGAATACTTCCGTTTCAACCATTGACGTCACGCGCATACGTCATCATACATAGACGTTTTCAGACGGAAGTTTAGCGGGAAATTTAAAATTGCACTTTATAAGTTAACCCGGCCGTATTGGCATGTGTTGCAATGTTAAGATTTCATCATTGATATATAAACTATCAGACTGCGTGGTCGGTAGTAGTGGCTTTCAGTAGGCCTTTAATGAACATATAAAATGTTAATGTGCCAGATTGTAGCCAAAGGCTAATTTCCATCTGCAGGGTCATTGTATATAGCGGGGGTTCCTAATCTGTTTGACCTCAGGACCCAACTTTTCCACTACAGAGGGACCCAAGACCACTCCAATATTAACACTGAATTAATAATTACAGACGAATGTCCCTTCGGTACAGAGGACCCTATTGAATTTCTAGCGTTTTATTATTATACCACCGCCGCCTCTTTGAGCTGTAATTTGACCCCCTTAACATGCTTCAAAACTCACCAAATTGGACACACACATCAGGATTGGCAAAAATTGCGATCTAATCAAAAAACCAAACCCCAAAACTCAAAATTGTGCTCTAGCGCCCCCTAGGAAAAAAACACAGACAAAACTGCTTGTAACTCCCACTAGGAATGTCGTAGAGACATGAAACAAAAACCTCTATGTAGGTCTCACTTAGACCTAGATTTCATTCCGTCACAACCCCCAGCAAAAAAATCAACAGGAAGTTTGCAATTCCCCCTTCAAAACAAAAGTTGAGTAAAAACAGTCACCTTTTTTCAAACATTATCTCCTCTGAGCGTGTTTGTCGTGTCGGCTTCAAATTAGCACAAGAGAGAGATTGAACCCTTCTGATTAAAAGTTGACAAAAGAGTTTTAATTACTGCTCCGGTTTGGATTTTATGAGCCCTCAAAGTCGGTCCCGTCCATCGCTGCTTGCAGCTTTAATCTTACTCTTGTTTTTTTAAATCATATTCAATACAATTAAATATCTGCCCTACTTACAGTTTAATACCTTGTAAAGTGATATGAAAGCATGTGCTAATCACAAAGATTATATTATTAATTTAACAAATAAACCTTAGACTCAGGTCAGACTGATTAGAAATTTTTTTTTTTTACATACCTATTATGTTGTGCTAAAATAAATTAATAATAAATATGTTTCTTAACTAAACTGTTAAAAAAATTAAAGTGCAAATGAAAATACAGCTGCATTACTTTAGTCATATTTTTTGCGCTTAAAACATTTCTCTATTACATTAGCGCCAGACTTCTTCTGTTTGTTTTACATTATCATTACTGCCACAAGTGGTGGAAAAGTGTATTACAACTACAAACCCCGTTTCCATATGAGTTGGGAAATTGTGTTAGATGTAAATATAAACGGAATACAATGATTTGCAAATCCTTTTCAACCCATATTCAGTTGAATATGCTAAAAAGACAACATATTTGATGTTCAAACTGACAAACTTTTTTTTTTTGTGCAAATATTTATTAACTTTAGAATTTGATGCCAGCAACACGTGACAAAGAAGTTGGGAAAGGTGGCAATAAATACTGATAAAGTTGAGGAATGCTCATCAAACACTTATTTGGAACATCCCACAGGTGAACAGGCAAATTGGGAACAGGTGGGTGCCATGATTGGGTATAAAAGTAGATTCCATGAAATGCTCAGTCATTCACAAACAAGGATGGGGCGAGGGTCACCACTTTGTCAACAAATGCGTGAGCAAAATTGTTGAACAGTTTAAGAAAAACCTTTCTCAACCAGCTATTGCAAGGAATTTAGGGATTTCACCATCTACGCTCCGTAATATCATCAAAGGGTTCAGAGAATCTGGAGAAATCACTGCACGTAAGCAGCTAAGCCCGTCACCTTCCATCCCTCAGGCTGTACTGCATCAACAAGCGACATCAGTGTGTAAAGGATATCACCACATGGGCTCAGGAACACTTCAGAAACCCACTGTCAGTAACTACAGTTGGTCGCTACATCTGTAAGTGCAAGTTAAAACTCTCCTATGCAAGGCGAAAACCGTTTATCAACAACACCCAGAAACGCTGTCGGCTTCGCTGGGCCTGAGCTCATCTAAGATGGACTGATACAAAGTGGAAAAGTGTTCTGTGGTCTGACGAGTCCACATTTCAAATTGTTTTTGGAAACTGTGGACGTCGTGTCCTCCGGACCAAAGAGGAAAAGAACCATCCGGATTGTTATAGGCGCAAAGTGTAAAAGCCAACATGTGTGATGGTATGGGGGTGTATTAGTGCCCAAGACATGGGTAACTTACACATCTGTGAAGGCACCATTAATGCTGAAAGGTACGTACAGGTTTTGGAGCAACATATGTTGCCATCCAAGCAACGTTACCATGGACGCCCCTGCTTATTTCAGCAAGACAATGCCAAGCCACGTGTTACATCAACGTGGCTTCATAGTAAAAGAGTGCGGGTACTAGACTGGCCTGCCTGTAGTCCAGACCTGTCTCCCATTGAAAATGTGTGGCGCATTATGAAGCCTAAAATAGCACAAGGGAGACCCCCGGACTGTTGAACAACTTAAGCTGTACATCAAGCAAGAATGGGAAAGAATTCCACCTGAGAAGCTTCAAAAATGTGTCTCCTCACTTCCCAAACCTTTACTGAGTGTTGTTAAAAGGAAAGGCCATGTAACACAGTGGTGAACATGCCCTTTCCCAACTACTCTGGCACGTGTTGCAGCCATGAAATTCTACGTTAATTATTATTTGCCAAAAAAAAATAAAGTTTATGAGTTTGAACATCAAATATGTTGTCTTTGTAGTGCATTCAATTGAATATGGGTTGAAAAGGATCCGTTTATATTTACATCTAACACAATGTCCCAACTCATATGGAAACGGGGTTTGTAAGTACCGCTGCGGCCTATATGAACCACAGCTGAAAAACACATTACATTCTAGGGGGCGCTCGCGGCCCTATGGTTAAGAAACACTGGTATATAGTATATGCCATCAACGTGCCGGGGACCATCTTTTCGCAAATAAACACGCCCAGGGCTCCCCATTTTTTTTGCTGTTTTTTCTACCAAACGTGTAAAGCCGGTCCGTGAAAATAATGCGGTCCCTGGTGGAGAAAAGGTTGGGGACCCCTGCTTTAACACACTTACGTCCTTTTCCGAGTAAGAACCTGCTACGTTACAAAGGGGACCAAACGTCACGCTGATCTACCAGTTCCCAACTGGCCAGCGTGGGTCTGTCATGAAGAAGGACCACCCGGTCGGTCGTCACGGTGCATCCAGGCAAAAACAAAAGAGAAAAAAAGAAGACCCAGGCAAATAAACAAAAGAAAAAAAGAAGAAGGACGCTGAAGTCACATGAGAGCCTCATGACTCAAGGCGACGTTGGTAGCGGATGTCGTATGAATGTGGTTTTGTTTGCCCTCGAACAAAAGCACTTTTTGTCGATCTTCTCAGGCAGGATTAGTTAATTGACGACGTTATGTAAAAAATACAAAAAGATGACTTTTTAGGGATATCATGAGACCAGTCAAAGCTGGCCAAAGAATGTGTGTGAGGAGGTTTGTTTGGTGACGTGACCGACAACTTGAAATGTCTTTTGGTGCAATAATTGGTAATAATAACTGGCACGCTTTTTCAATTTGGATATCGTATTGTCCTCCGGTCAAAGGAGCGCGATACAGAGTTGGAAAAAGAATCCTAACTCACTTCATTACCAAAATAAACAACACACTAAATACTAGGAAGGCCTGATACGATACTTATATCGGATTGGTACGACTGCTTTTATTACGACAATGTTTTGCGCTATGATGTTAAGATTGTGTCCCGATCCAATATTGATATCGGTTTGGTATGATATCGGTTTAGTACGACTGTTTTTATTATGACAGTGTTTTGCGTTATGATGTAAAAATGTTGTCCCAATCTGATACAGATATCGGATTGATACAACTGTTTTTATTACGACTGTGTTTTGCGTTACAATGTAAAAATTGTGTCCCGATCCGATATCGGATTAGTACGACTGTGTCGTATTGTAAAGGAAGGCGATACAGAGTTGCAAAAAGAATCCTAACTCACTTTATTACCAAAATAAACAACACAAAATAGTAGGGGTGTCCTGATACGATACTGACATCGGATTGGTACGACTGTTTTATTACGACAGTGTTTTGCGTTCCGATGGGAAAATTGTGTCCCGATCCGGTATTGATATCAGATTGGTACGACTGCTTTTATTACGATAATGTTTTGCGCTATGATGTTAAGATTGTGTATCCGATCTGATAGTGGTATCGGATTGGTACGATTGTTTTTATTACGACAGTGTTTTGTGTTACGATGTAAAAATTGTGTCCCGATCCGATATTGATATCGGATTGGTACGACTGCTTTTATTACGACAACTTTTTGCGCTATGATGTTAAGATTGTGTCCCGATTCAATATTGATATCGGTTTGGTATGATATTGGTTTGGTACGACTGTTTTTATTTTGACAGTGTTTTGCGTTATGATGTAAAAATGTTGTCCCGATCTGATACTGATATCGGATTGGTACAACTGTTTTTATTACGACATTGTTTTGCGTTACAATGTAAAAATTGTGTCCCGATCCGATATCGGATTAGTACGAATGTATCGTATTGTCCTCCAGTCAAAAGAGCGCGATACAGAGTTGGAAAAACAATCCTAACTCACTTCATTACCAAAATAAACAACACACAAAATACTGTCCTGATACGATACTGATATCGGATTGGTACGACTGCTTTTATTACGACAATGTTTTGCGCTATGATGTTAAGATTATGTCCCGATCCAATATTTATATTGGTTTGGTATGATATCGGTTTGGTACGACTGTTTTTATTCCGACAGTGTTTTGCGTTACAATGTAAAAATTGTGTCCCGATCCGATATCGATATCGGATTGGTACGACTGCTTTTATTACGACAATGTTTTGCGCTATGATGTTAAAATTGTGTCCCGATCTGATAGTGATATCGGATTAGTACGACTGTATCGTATTGTCCTCCAGTCAAAGGAGCGCGATACAGAGTTGGAAAAAGAATCCTAACTCACTTCATTACCAAAATAAACAACACACTAAATACTGTCCTGATACGATACTGATATCGGATTGGTACCACTGTTTTTATTACGACAGTGTTTTGCATTACGATGTAAAAATTGTGTCCCGATCTGATACTGACATCGGATTGGTACGACTGTTTTTATTACAACAGTGTTTTGCGTTAGAATGTAAAAACTGTGTCCCGATCCGATATCGATATCGGATTGGTATGACTGCTTTTATTACGACAATGTTTTGTGCTATGATGTTAAGAGTGTGTCACGATCTGACAGTGATATTGGATTAGTACGACTGTTTTTTTTACAACAGTGTTTTGCATTACGATGTAAAAATGTTGTCCCAATCTGATACTGATATCAGATTGGTACAACTGTTTCTTTTGCAACAGTGTTTTGCGTTACAATGTATAAATTGTATCCCGATCCGATACATCGGATTGGTACTACTGTTTTTATTACGATAGTGTTTGGCGCTATGATGTTAAGATTGTGTCCTCATTCGATATCGATATCGGATTGGTACGACTGCTTTTATTACGACAATGTTTTGCGCTATGATGTTAAAATTGTGTCCCGATCTGATAGTGATATCGGATTAGTACGACTGTATCGTATTGTCCTCCAGTCAAAGGAGCGCGATACAGAGTTGGAACTAGAATCCTAACTCACTTCATTACCAAAATAAACAACACACCAAATACTAGGGGTGTCCTGATACGATACTGATATCCGATTGGTACGACTGTTTTTATTACGACAGTGTTTTGTGTTACGATGTTAAAATTGTTTCCCGATCCGATATCGATATCGGATTGGTACAACTTCTTTTATTACGACAATGTTTTGCGCTATGATGTTAAGATTGTGTCCCAATCCAATATTGATATCGGTTTGGTATGATATTGGTTTAGTACGACTGTTTTTATTATGACAGTGTTTTGCGTCATGATGTAAAAATGTTGTCCCAATCTGATACAGATATCGGATTGGTACAACTGTTTTTATTACGACTGTGTTTTGCGTTACAATGTAAAAATTGTGTCCCGATCCGATATCGGATTAGTACGACTGTGTCGTATTGTCCTCCAGTCAAAGGAAGGCGATACAGAGTTGTAAAAAGAATCCTAACTCACTTTATTACCAAAATAAACAACACAAAATAGTAGGGGTGATATGATACTGACATCGGATTGGTACGACTGTTTTTATTACGACATTGTTTTGCGTTCCGATGGAAAAATTGTGTCCCGATCCGGTATTGATATCAGATTGGTACGACTGCTTTTATTACGACAATGTTTTGCGCTATGATGTTAAGATTGTGTCCCGATCTGATAGTGATATCGGATTGGTACGATTGTTTTTATTACGAGTGTTTTGTGTTACGATGTAAAAATTGTGTCCCGATCCGATATTGATATCGGATTGGTACGACTGCTTTTATTACGACAATGTTTTGCGCTATGATGTTAAGATTGTGTCCCGATCCAATATTGATATCGGTTTGGTATGATATCGGTTTAGTACGACTGTTTTTATTATGACAGTGTTTTGCGTCATGATGTAAAAATGTTGTCCCAATCTGATACAGATATCGGATTGGTACAACTGTTTTTATTACGACTGTGTTTTGCGTTACAATGTAAAAATTGTGTCCCGATCCGATATCGGATTAGTACGACTGTGTCGTATTGTCCTCCAGTCAAAGGAAGGCGATACAGAGTTGTAAAAAGAATCCTAACTCACTTCATTACCAAAATACACCACACAAAATAGTAAGGGTGTCCTGATACGATACTGACATCGGATTGGTACGACTGTTTTTATTACGACAGTGTTTTGCGTTCCGATGGAAAAATTGTGTCCCGATCCGATATTGATATCAGATTGGTAGGACTGCTTTTATTACGACAATGTTTTGCGCTATGATGTTAAGATTGTGTCCCGATCTGATAGTGATATCGGATTGGTACGACTGCTTTTATTACGACAATTTTTTGCGAAGATTGTGTCCCGATTCAATATTGATATCGGTTTGGTATGATATTGGTTTGGTACGACTATTTTTATTTTGACAGTGTTTTGCGTTATGATGTAAAAATGTTGTCCCGATCTGATACTGATATTGGATTGGTACAACTGTTTTTATTACGACAGTGTTTTGCGTTACAATGTAAAAATTGTGTCCCGATCCGATATCGGATTAGTACGAATGTATCGTATTGTCCTCGTGATACAGAGTTGGAAAAACAATCCTAACTCACTTCATTACCAAAATAAACAACACACAAAATACTGTACTGATACGATATTGATATCGGATTGGTACGACTGCTTTTATTACGACAATGTTTTGCGCTATGATGTTAAGATTGTGTCCCGATCCAATATTTATATTGGTTTGGTATGATATCGGTTTGGTACGACTGTTTTTATTCCGACAGTGTTTTGCGTTACAATGTAAAAATTGTGTCCCGATCCGATATCGATATCGGATTGGTACGACTGCTTTTATTACGACAATGTTTTGCGCTAAGATGTTAAAATTGTGTCCCGATCTGATAGTGATATCGGATTAGTACGACTGTATCGTATTGTCCTCCAGTCAAAGGAGCGCGATACAGAGTTGGAAAAAGAATCCTAACTCACTTCATTACCAAAATAAACAACACACCAAATACTAGGGGTGTCCTGATACGATACTGATATCCGATTGGTACGACTGTTTTTATTACGACAGTGTTTTGTGTTACGATGTTAAAATTGTTTCCCGATCCGATATCGATATCGGATTGGTACAACTGCTTTTATTATGACAATGTTTTGCGCTATGATGTTAAGATTGTGTCCTGATCCAATATTGATATCGGTTTGGTATGATATTGGTTTGGTACAACTGTTTTTATTATGACAGTGTTTTGCGTCATGATGTAAAAATGTTGTCCCAATCTGATACAGATATCGGATTGGTACAACTGTTTTTATTACGACAGTGTTTTGCGTTACAATGTAAAAATTGTGTCCCGATCCAATATCGGATTAGTACGACTGTATCGTATTGTCCTCCAGTCAAAGGAGCGTGATACAGAGTTGGAAAAAGAATCCTAACTCACTTTATTACCAAAATAAACAACACAAAATAGTAGGGGTGTCCTGATACGATACTGACATCGGATTGGTACGACTGTTTTTAGTACGACAGTGTTTTGCGCTATGATGTTAAAATTGTGTCCCGATCTGATAGTGATATCGGATTAGTACGACTGTATGGTGTTGTCCTCCAGTCAAAGGATACAGAGTTGGAAAAATAATCCTAACTCACTTCATTACCAAAATAAACAACACACTAAATACTATGGGGGTCCTGATACGATACTGATATCCGATTGGTACGATTGTTTTTATTACAACAGTGTTTTGCATTACGACGTAAAAATGTTGTCCCACTCTGATACTGATATCAGATTGATATTGCCAT
This sequence comes from Entelurus aequoreus, assembly GCF_033978785.1. NCBI lineage: Eukaryota > Metazoa > Chordata > Actinopteri > Syngnathiformes > Syngnathidae > Entelurus > Entelurus aequoreus. Next base: position 16,189,533 of record NC_084747.1, on the reverse strand, counting down.
CGCTGCCACAAGTGGTGGAAAAAGTGTATTACAACTGAGTACCGCGGCGAGAACTGGTTATGAAACACTATCTTAAACGACTCTTTTCTCCGAAAAACATCACATATTCCTCATAATACGAGACTTAAAAAAAACCAACTATATTTTAACACGATATTTTGTAACGTTACAACTTTATTGTCATAATACCAAATGACGTACGTTAAAGAACAAGTCAACCCGTAAAAACGTCCCCTGAACTTTGACGCCTTACTTCAACTAAAGGGTTAGGGTTAAGGTTAGGGTTATGGGTTAGGGTTAGGGTTAGGTTACAGTCTATAATAGTAACCCTAACCCTAACCTCTGCAGTTGAGTAGGAGAAAAAAATGCCTCTGTAAATACTGTATTATATATTTTTTGTTACTGTGCGCTTGCGTTGGCATGAAGGAGTGCAGTGGCAAACAAAGACCGCACTTTATGGTTTCTAATCAGGCCCAGGCCTGGTGGCCCTAACCAATCTGGCGCCCTAGGCAAGATTTTAGGTGGCGCCCCCCCACATCGGCAGTGAAGTGTATATACTCACAAGAAACCGAATAGCTTTGTCTTTGACCTTTTTTTTTTACTTAAAGAAAGCAAATTAACATATTATATGAGAATGTTATGTTATGATTATCTTTAACCGAATCACAGCAGTGCTCAAATTAAAAAACAGCATTCCCTCTCATGTGATATTGCTTAATTAACATTAATGATGTGCACTTTAACAACTAGGCTTACAACTATACCTAATATATAAAGGGGGTGGAAAAGTGACTATTACCTGCAGGGCAAACATTAGCTAACCAGAAGGCAATAACAATGTAAACAGAAAACACCTGCTTAAAAGATCTAATACAAAATGTCCCTGATGAATGTAAAGTGGGAGTACTGTAATTACCTAACGTTACATTATTATTTTCCATAACAATTTAGCCCCCTCCACAATATTAACCCGACGTTAAAACAGAACTAGCTATTTATTGATTAGCAATTGCCGAATCATGTAACATTAGCTTAATGCTAAAAAGCCAGGTTACTATCACATTCTGTAACAGACAAATAATTTCATGTACGCCAACGTTACCTACCTGCTACCTCTGTCTTTTTCTCGTTTCTCCTCCTCTTTTCTCTTTTTTCTTCCCTGGGCACCTAACAGTTTTGACATCTTATGTTGATTTTTTGATGTGGTGACGTCCAAAAAGAGTTATGATGTTGTAACAAATAATATTTCTATTAAATAGGCTTTACTTTGCATTTTAATTCACGTGGGATTATTTTTTGTATTTAGAAATAATAGTACAAACTTTTTTATTCATTTATTTTTTTTCTCCAACATTTGTGGCACTGGCGTTGCGCCCCCTGATGGACGGCGCCCTTAGCATTTGCCTATACGGCCTATGCCACGGGCCGGCCCTGATCAGGCCTTGGCGTTGGCCGACACTCCATTGTCTGAAAAAAATGACACAACGTTTCTGCATTTTTCCGAACTTGTGTTCAAAATACCGACGCTGACGGATTGTAATTTGGGCTGAAATGACAAGAAATGAATTTTGTGCACGGCATACAAGCAAGGTGATGACGGCAAATGACAAGGAAATGTCTTACGGTTTTCTTGAATGTTGACATTATTGACGTCATTTGCATATCGATCAAAGCAGCCTGGATGTATTTGTGACTTGTGTACATGTTACACAGAGAAGACACTTTATTGACTTGTGTACATGCTGTACATGTTACACAGAGAAGACACTTTATTGACAACACAGCACTTCCACAAAGAGTTGCCTGGTTCTTAGCTCGGTCTGCATGGCTAATCTGTTACATCATGCTCGCATAATAAATGCTGTTATGTGCGTGCATACGTGTCACGCTTAAAAAGGCATCAATGTACGGGTTGTTTTAACAAAATAAAAAGGTGATATGAATAAACTCTGATTGATTGACATCTGTATATTAACTCCATTTGCTTTTGGACTATACTCACTGATAAAGATGTGCCTGCATATTCATTTGATGTCCAAATAAAAGTGGCATTTTTTTCCCCCCTTCAAAGTTGGCCAATAAAAGGGAATCTGCTTTCTGCTCCGCCGCTCCCAGTCGGTGGAACGCTCTCCCCGACCCCCTGAGGGCACCACAGACTGTGGATGCTTTAAAAAAAAAGGCTTGAACACCCTTTGTCATGATCTGTGGTCTGGATTATGTTTCTGTTAGTTTTGGACTCTTTTAGTTCCTGTTTGCGCTCCCTTGTTTGTTTAGTCACCATGGCGACCTAATAGTTTCACCTGCCTCATGTGTTCGGGACACGCACCTGCTCTAATCAACAGACTATTATTTAAGCCTGTCTTTGCCAGTTAGTCGGGCTGGCGTCATTCTGTCATATATATATATATATATATATATATATATACACTACCGTTCAAAAGTTTGGGGTCACATTGAAATGTCCTTATTTTTGAAGGAAAAGCACTGTACTTTTCAATGAAGATAACTTTAAACTAGTCTTAACTTGAAAGAAATACACTCTATACATTGCTAATGTGGTAAATGACTATTCTAGCTGCAAATGTCTGGTTTTTGGTGCAATATCTACATAGGTGTATAGAGGCCCATTTCCAGCAACTATCACTCCAGTGTTCTAATGGTACAATGTGTTTGCTCATTGGCTCAGAAGGCTAATTGATGATTAGAAAACCCTTGTGCAATCATGTTCACACATCTGAAAACAGTTTAGCTCGTTACAGAAGCTACAAAACTGACCTGCCTTTGAGCAGATTGAGTTTCTGGAGCATCACATTTGTGGGGTCAATTAAACGCTCAAAATGGCCAGAAAAAGAGAACTTTCGTCTGAAACTCGACAGTCTATTCTTGTTCTTAGAAATGAAGGCTATTCCACAAAATTGTTTGGGTGACCCCAAACTTTTGAACGGTAGTGTATATAATAGTCTACTTTTCAGATGAGAGAGGACGCTAAAGGCAGTGCCTTTAAGGCACGCCCCCAATATTGTTGTCCGGCTGGAAATCGGGAGAAATTCGGGAGAACGGTTGTCCCGGGAGATTTCCCCCGGAAAATTTGGGACAGTTGGCAAGTATGAGCAGACGGCGTCCACAAAGTACAGCCGTACATGACATGACGATCAACAATGTCCCCACAAAGAAGGATAAAAACAGCTGAAACAGTCTTAGCAGGTGTGGGGGATATCGCTTAAAGCAGGGGTGTCCAAAGTGCGGCCCGGGGGCCATTTGCGGCCCGCAGCTAATTGTTTACCGGCCCGTCACACATTCTGGAAATGCTATTGCAACAATTAAAAATAAACATTAACTAGAAAAAGTTGCAGTGTTGACACAAAGCTGCCATGCAGGCTGTTTTTTTTCTTTTGTCTATCTTTATTTTTCTTTTTGTGCCATTGCTTAAAAAAAAAATCAAAAATCAGTGTTATAATGAATTGTTGACCTATTCAAGGCTCCAATTGTTTCAAATATTTCACTTTAAAATGTTTTATGTGGAAAATATTGCATATATTGTGTGGTTGCCATACAAAAACATCAACGTTTTCTTTGACAAAAGAGCATAAAACAAACAAAATAATAGTTCAAACGTAAAATCGACAGATATATCTGAAGTTGAGCTCGTAATTTAAGTGTTGAAAGTTAAAAAAAAACTACCTTTTGTATCCTAAATATATTTAATGGGATTTTATTTATCTTTTCACTGTGATTACTCAAAAATAACAATGAATTAATATCAATGGTGTCTTGCATTATTGATATTTTTAAGGCTCTAATTACTTCACATCAAACATTGCTTTCTGAATGTTTTGGGCAGTGGGGGAAATACTGCATATTTCAGTTTTATTATAAAAAAAAAAAGTTGTCTTGACTGAAAAATGCATAAAACCTTTTTGGTTTTTTAAATTTGATATCAACCTAAAGTTGATATACTGTAGAGATTTACTGTAAGCGTTAAATAAAAAAAATAAAAAAATAATTTGACTTTTTTTTAACATTTTAATGACTTAGACCAGGGGTCACCAACCTTTTTGAAACCAAGAGCTACTTCTTGGGTACTGATTAATGCGAAGGGCTACCAGTTTGATACACACTTAGATAAATTGCCAGAAATAGCCAATTTGCTCAATTTACCTTTAACTCTATGTTATTATTAATAATTAATGATATTTACACTTAATTGAACGGTTTAAAAGAGGAGAAAACACGAAAAAAATGACAATTCAATTTTGAAACATAGTTTATCTTCAATTTAGACTCTTTAAAATTCAAAATTCAACCGAAAAAAAGAAGAGAAAAACTAGCTAATTCGAATCTTTTTGAAAAAATTAAAAAAATAATTTATGGAACATCATTAGTAATTTTTCCTGATTAAGATTAATTTTAGAATTTTGATGACATGTTTTAAATAGGTTAAAATCCAATCTACACTTTGTTAGAATATATAACAAATTGGACCGAGCTATATTTCTAACAAAGACAAATCATTATTTCTTCTAGATTTTCCAGAACAAAAATTTTAAAAGAAATTCAAAAGACTTTGAAATAAGATTTAAATTTGATTCTACAGATTTTCTAGATTTACCAGAATATTTTTTTTGAATCTTAATCATAATAAGTTTGAAGAAATATTTCACAAATATTCTTCGTCGAAAAAACAGAAGCTAAAATGAAGAATTAAATTAAAATGTATTTATTATTCTTTACAATAAATAAAAACTTGAACATTACTTGAACATTGATTTAAATTGTCGGGAAAGAAGAGGAAGGAATTTAAAAGGTAAAAAGGTATATGTGTTTAAAAATCCTAAAATCATTTTAAAGGTTGTATTTTTTCTCTAAAATTGTCTTTCTGAAAGTTATAAGAAGCAAAGTAAAAAAATTAATTAACTTATTCAAACAAGTGAAGACCAAGTCTTTAAAATATTTTCTTGGATTTTCAAATTCTATTTGAGTTTTGTCTCTCTTAGAATTAAAAATGTCGGGCAAAGCGAGACCAGCTTGCTAGTAAATAAATAAAATTTAAAAAATAGAGGCAGCTCACTGGTAAGTGCTGCTATTTGAGCTATTTTTAGAACAGGCCAGCGGGCTACTCATCTGGTCCTTACGGGCTACCTGGTGCCCGCGGGCACCGCGTTGGTGACCCCTGACTTAGACCCTTTATGGTCCCCGGGAGCCCTAAAGGTAAAAAACTAAAACAAAATCCATATATTTTGTTATGATTTGAAAATGAAAACTATCAAAATGGCCCCCGCAGGCTTGAATTTTTCCGTGTGCGGCCCTCAGTGGAAAAAGTTTGGACACCCCTGGCTTGAAGGAAGACATGAAACTGCTACAGGAAAATACCAACAAAACAGGAAAAGCCACCAAAATAGGAGCGCAAGACAAGAACTAAAACACGACACACAGGAAAACAGCAAAAAACTCAAAATAAGTCAGGGCGGTGACAGTACACCTACTTTGAGACAAGAGCTATATTGATGCATGCTTGGTTATGCTTTAAATTCATATCTTTTTATTGTCAATATCGAGTTTCATATTTTAATGATTCCTCCTTGGATTTTTTCAATGAAAAAAATGTTCCTGGGCTCAAAAAAAGGTTGAAAAAGACTGCTATAGTGAACATTGTTATTGTTGCGAAGGCAAAATGTTGCGATCAGGGTGGTGCAGGTGTACCTAATGAAGTGTCCCGGGGGTGGCGCAACCACGTCAGCAGGCGCACCTCCGCCAGGCGGTGGCCTCCTGCACCACCTGGCGGCTTGCCGTGAGGCCGTTGTCCTGGCAGCTGTGGCTTCCGTGCACGCTCTGCTCCATCCTCTTCATCACCATGTCCAGCAGGGCCCGCACCGCCGTGTCCACGTCTGCGCCCGTCACCGAGCTGGTCTCAAAGTAGGGGATGCTAGGAGACAAGGGCGTTCAAGGACAAATACTTTGTGTTATTTGTGTTCATTTTTCAGGCAAGAAAAAAGGCAAAAACAAACTGAGATGGTTTACTTATTAGGACCAATGCAAAAGGAAATCCCAAAGGAATCAAAATTGCGCTCTAGCGCCCCCTAGGAAAAAACAAAAACAAATTGCCTGTAACTCCCACTAGGAAGGTCGTAGAGACATGAAACAAAAAGGAAATCCCAAAGGGAGTTCCTTTTGCATTGGGACGAAAGGAACCTATTGTTATTGTAAGGTTTTATTATTATTATTCTTTATTATTTTTCCGCAGCTTTGCGCACTACTTTGCCCCCCTTAACATGCTTCAAAACTCACCAATTTTTTTACACACATACAAAAACTGTGACAGCACACTTTAGTCAAAAAACCAAACCCCAAAAATCAAAATTGCGCTCTAGCGCCCCCTAGGAAAAAACAAAAACAAACTGCCTGTAACTCCCACTAGGAAGGTCGTAGAGACATGAAACAAAAACCTGTATGTAGGTCTCACTTAGACCTACAATTCATAATGACACATCCTCGGGCAAAAACAATTTCCCATTTAAGACAAAAATGTACTAAAAACACTCATTTTTGCCTCTTTGAGCTGTAATTTGACCCCCTTAAAATACTTCAAAATTCACCAAACATCTCACACACATCGGGACTGGTGGAAATTGCGATCTAAAAAAAAAACAAACCCCAAAACTCTAAATTGCGCTCTAGCGCAATTTTTAAATAAAACAGAGACAAAACTGCTCCTCAGAGGAAAACTCAGACAAAACTGCTTGTAACTTCCGGTAGGAACTTCTTAGAGACATGAAACAAATACCTCTATGTAGGTCTCACCTAGACCTACATTTCATAGATTGACATTCTTCAGCAAAAATCAACAGGAAGTTTGCAATCCCTCCTTCAAAACAAAATTTTTGTTAAAACCGGTCACCAAACATCAAACATTATCTCCTCTAAACGCGTTTGTCATTTCAGCTTCAAACTACTACAGGAGAGAGATTGAACCCTTCTGATTAAAAGTTGACGACGGCGTTTAGATTCGTGCTACCGTTTTCATTTTACAAGCCTTCAAAGACCCGCAGCACTAAAGCTGCTCCGCTGCCTATATTGACAATGTGAAATGGAATTGTTTCTTTTTTGTCCTCAAAATTCTACACACAATACCCTATAATGACAATGTGAAATGGAATTAGGACTTGAAATGACTTGACTGAAATGGAATCACAGCTGCTCCGCTGCTGTGATTTTACGCGCCTTCAAAGAAAACAACCACTGTGCCGCAGCACCTAGGAAAAAAACACAGACACAACTTCCTCTAACTCCCAGTACGAATATCGTAGAGACACGAAACAAAAACCTCTATGTAGGTCTCACTCAGGACTACCACTGGGCAAAAATATTGGGACACCTAGGACTAGCACCTGCCAAAATGCGGACCCGACCAACGCTGCTTGCAGCTTTAATTTTTTTTAATTTTTATTACTAGGTAATAAGGAGCGACACCTCTGCCAACACAACATCGGTCGCCAGGATGGTCCCCGCCCTCGTTAGCATCACAGTAGTGTTTGGCAGAACAGCTGTTTCGATGCAAAAGAGCGACACCCCTGCCAACACAACAGCAGTCGTTAGGATGGAAGCCCCCTCCGCAAGCATTGCAGTACCGTGTGGCAAAACGGCTGTTTGGATTCGTAAGGATGCAATCCCAATCAACGACTGCTGTTGTGCTGGCAGAGCTCTCGCTACCTTGCCTCTCGACAGCTGTGTTGTGCCACAATAGAGCGAAACAATTCTTGCCGCCCTACAGCAGCATTGTGTGGCAAAAAAACTGCTGCTCAAAGGCAGACAAGTGACACCCCTACCAGCACAACAATAACCGTTAGGGTGGAATCCCCCTTAGCACTCCGTTCAGTTGTAGTAATAACTGTATTTTTCACCGCACAATACTGCAATGCTAACGAGGGGGATTGCACCCTAAGGACTACTGTTGTGCTGATAGAAGTGTCGTCCCTTTGTATTTCAACAGCAGTCATTTTGCCACACAACGCTGCAATAGAGCGGCAAGAATGGTTTTGCTCTATTGTCGCACAAAACAGCCGTTAAGCTACAAAGGAGTGACACCTCTGCCAACACAACAACAGTCGCTAGGATGGAATCCCCCTTGTTAGCATTCCATTCAGTCGTATTAATTGCAATTGTCATTTTACCACACAACACGGTAATGCAAATGAAAGGGGTTTCCATCTTAACAACTGCTGTTGTGCTGGTATAAGTGTCTCTTCTCTGCATTTAAACAGCAGTCGTTTTGCCACACAACGCTGCAATAGGGCGGCAAGAACGGTTTTGCTCTATCGTTGTACAAAACAGCTACAAAGGAGCATGTTAGCATTTTGGGGCAAAATGACTGCTGTTAAAATACAGAGTAGAAACACCTCTACCATCACAACATCAGTTGTTTGGGTGAAAGAAAAGGGGTGGGATTAAATAAGTGTAAACTTCTTCTCACTCCTTTTCAAATATGTAAAAAAAAAAAAGAAGGAAAAAAAAAAGAAAAGAAAAAGAAAGTCCAATGCTCATTTGTTTTTGTTTTTTATTCTCCATTGTTTTTCATTTTGTTATAATGGCTGTTAAGGCTATAGCACTGTATTGGATCAGGCTTGCTCTTGTTTTTATGCATATTTGAAATAAAAATATATCAATCAATCAATCAATCAATCCTCCTTAGCACTCCGTTCAGTTTAAATCTAAACCTAAATGTTGAATCTCAACCTAAATGTTACATTTTAATCTAAAGGTGAGCGCTAAATGTTAAATCTAAACCTAAATCTTAAATCTAAATTTAAACCTAAATGTTGAATCTCAACCTAAATGTTAAATTTCAATCTAAATGTGAGCGCTAAATGTTAAATCTAAACCTAAATATAAACCTAAACGTTAAATCTAAACCTAAATATTAAATCTTAACCTAAATGTTTAATTTAAATCTAAATGAAAGCGCTTAATGTTAAATGTGAGCGCTAAATGTTGAATCTAAACCGAAATCTTAAATCTAAACCTAAATGTTGAATCTAAACCTAAATGTTAAATTTCAATCTAAATGTGAGCACTAAATGTTAAATGTGAGCCCTAAATGTTAAATATAAACCTAAACCTAAATGTTAAATATAAACCCAAACCTAAATGTTAAATATAAATATAAACCTAAATGTTAAATATAAACCTAAACGTTAAATATAAACCTAAATCTAAACCTAAATGTTAAATATAAACCTTAACCTAAATGTTAAATATAAACCTAAATCTAAACCTAAATGTTAAATATAAACCTAAACCTAAATGTTAAATCCAAACCTAAATCTAAACCTAAATGTTAAATATAAACCTTAACCTAAATGTTAAATATAAACCTAAATCTAAACCTAAATGTTAAATATAAACCTTAACCTAAATGTTAAATATAAACCTAAATCTAAACCTAAATGTTAAATATAAACCTTAACCTAAATGTTAAATATAAACCTAAATCTAAACTTAAATGTTAAATATAAACCTTAACCTAAATGTTAAATATAAACCTAAATCTAAACCTAAATGTTAAATATAAACCTTAACCTAAATGTTAAATATAAACCTAAATGTTAAATATAAACCTAAACCTAAATGTTAAATCCAAACCTAAATCTAAACCTAAATGTTAAATCCAAACCTAAATCTAAACCTAAATGTTGAATGTTTTCCATTTTGTGTCATTGGCAGTCAAACACTCTCTATTTGCAATATGAATCATCCATTTTTCTACCGCTTGTCCCTTTTGGGGTCGCGGGGAGTGCTGGAGCCTATCTCAGCTGCACATGGGCGGAAGGCGGGGTACACCCTGGACAAGTCGCCACCTCATCGCAGGGCCAACACAGATGAACAACATTCACACACTAGAATCATGTTGGCCCTAATATGATGAAGAAAGCCCAACATCTCCCCCCTGTGGTGAGTTTAAGTACAACACAGGGACCAGTGGAACAATATGGTAATTGTATATTTATAAAAAGAACATTTATCCACAAAAAAACAGACAACTGACCCGTATCTGTCGGCCATGTCTCGGGCCTGCGTGGCCTGGACGCTCCTCATGCTGGTGATGTCGGCTTTGGTGCCCACCAGGACCACGTCTGGACTGTCGCAGTACGCGTTGGCCTGCAGCTGACCTGAGGGATGAGGGACACGCAGCACGGATCGGTGTGGCGACCATTTCACTCGGGAGAATATCCTTGTTGTAGACATTATAACAGTAGCGTTAATGCTAACTAGCATTAAAGCAGCATCGGGTTAGTTTGGAGCGAACTGACAGCTAATTGACTAAGCGCCTTGGTTTTAAGATGTGTAGGGAAGCCTACCCTTTTTAAGGGGCATGTTTGTTGCTCATATACACACTTTAGGGACACATTACTAAGGGGTGTCATTTCTGATACCATACTGATACTAGAGGCTTTCGTATTGGCCGATACCGATATCAACCTGATATGATATCCGCACTAACAGCACCTCATTTTATTACTTTGTAGAGTAGAATGCTGGGACATGTTTCATCAAGTGAAACTAGTCAAACACTAACTTACTGACTTTGTTACTTAGTTTCATCAAGTGAAACTAGTCAAACACTAACCTACTGACTTTGTTACTTAGTTTCATCAAGTGAAACTAGTCAAACACTAACCTACTCACTTTGTTACTTAGTTTCATCAAGTGAAACTAGTCAAACACTAACCTACTGACTTTGTTACTTAGTTTCATCAAGTGAAACTAGTCAAACACTAACCTACTGACTTTGTTACTTAGTTTCATCAAGTGAAACTAGTCGAACACTAACTTACTGTCTTTGTCACTTAGTTTCATCAAGTGAAACTAGTCGAACACTAACCTACTGACTTTGTCACTTAGTTTCATCAAGTGAAACTAGTCGAACACTAACCTACTGACTTTGTCACTTAGTTTCATCAAGTGAAACTAGTCAAACACTAACCTACTGACTTTGTTACTTAGTTTCATCAAGTGAAACTAGTCAAACACTAACCTACTGACTTTGTTACTTAGTTTCATCAAGTGAAACTAGTCAAACACTAACCTACTGACTTTGTTACTTAGTTTCATCAAGTGAAACTAGTCAAACACTAACCTACTGACTTTGTTACTTAGTTTCATCAAGCGAAACTAGTCGAACACTAACTTACAGACTTTGTTACTTAGTTTCATCAAGCGAAACTAGTCAAACACTAACTTACAGACTTTGTTACTTAGTTTCATCAAGCGAAACTAGTCGAACACTAACCTACTGACCTTAATATTATAACTAAATGTTGAATCTAAACCTAAATGTTAAATTTAAATCTTGAATCTAAATGTGAACGCTAAATGTTTAATCTAAACCTAAATGTTTAATCTAAATCTAAATGTTAAATCTTGAATCTAAATGTGAGCGTTAAATGTTAAATGTGAGCACTAAATGTTAAACGTAAACCTAAATGTTTAATCTAAATCTAAATGTTAAATCTTGAATCTAAATGTGAGCGTTAAATGTTAAATGTGAGCACTAAATGTTAAATGTAAACCTAAATGTTAAATCTAAACCTAAATGTTGAATCTAAACATAATGTTAAATTTAAATGTGAGCGCTAATTGTTAAATCTAAGCCTAAATGTTAAATCTTAACGTAAATGTTGAATCCAAACCTAACTGTTAAATTTAAATCTTAAATCTAAATGTGACCACTAAATGTTAAATCTAAACCTAAATGTTAAAACTAAACCTAAATATTAAATCTAAACCTAAATGTTGAATCTTAACCTAAATGTTAAATGTAAATGTGAGCACTTAATTGTTAAATCTAAACCTAAATGTTAAGTCTTAACCTAAATGTTGAATCTAAACCTAAATGTTAAATTTAAATCTTAAATTAAATGTGACCGCTAAATGTTATATCTAAACCTAAATGTTAAACCTAAACCTTAACTCTAAACCTAAATGTTAACTCTAAACCTAAATGTTACATTTAAATCTTAAAGCTAAATGTGAGTGCTAAATGTGTAGATGTTTAGATTTAAGATTTAGATTTAAAATTTAGGTTTAGATTTAAGATATATATATAACACATAGATTTATATTTAGGATTATATTTAGAGTCAACATTTAATTTAAACTTAAATGTGATGAAAATAAGCTCAATGTGAGAAACAAGAAAAGTGAACATTTCCATTGGGCACCCCGTGCAGGACTGCTTGTATCGGACATTTGACATGCAAAACGATACCGTCCCATACTTGCTTATTTTTGCCGATATCAGGCAGGATTGAGCGCGATATGGGGACTTTTACAACACATACTCATCCAGTTCCGGACGTTGAGGAAGCTCTGCAGATTGGTGAGGTCGAACATGAGCAGGAAGCCCATGGCATCCCGGAAGAAGGCGGTGGTGAGGCTGCGGAACCTGACAACAAGTGGGAAGTGTTTGGGTTGTAGTGGGAGTGGGGCAGCAACAACACCGACACACCACCACGACACTTTCACAATGTTCCACTGACCAGACACTTCATTAGGTACACCTGACACTTCCATCCCTCCGTCCATGCATTCATTTATATGTGGCCTTCATGCCGCCATAAAGGAACTCTGTTTCTTAACACGCCTCATCCCGACTTAGTAATGCATCAGATCATTCAAAAAGTATGCATTATCTTTAAAAGGAGTATATAAATGTTACTGTCAGAATAATTGTATCTAAGTTATCACAAAACTTTGTGTTACATTGAATTCCGCTCGCCCTGCGAGAGGACAAAAGCTGTCTTTGATCCTACCAAGCAGAAGGCTTGTAAAACTCCACTGTGTAGTATGGGGAGCGACATGAGGGTGTCGGTTTCTTTGATGTATTGTAATCCACAGGAAGATTTTGACTTGACCCGAGATCTACAAAGCGGAAAGGAGGCAGGGCCTGACTCCCCCCCCAGGTGACCTTTTCTTTGAACTGTTTTATGACCGAGGGCAACGGCTGTTTACGACCTTTTCTTTGAACTGTTTTGTAACCAAAGGCGATGGCTGTTTACGACCCCCGTCCCTTTAGAAACAGCTGTTGCCATGTAATCAGGGATCGTCCGAATAAAAGAGGAGGCGTACAATCTTTCGTCAGAGCGTGGGACGACACTCTACAAGGGTACAGTGTCTACGCGTTTCTCCTCAATTGAGCCGAATTGAATTCTGTCGCTGTTTAATTCCTTGCTTCTTGTCTTGTTTAGTAGATGTCACCAGTGTTTGAACCTGACAGTTACAATGTCGGATATTCGTGTTGAATGTTGCCAAAACGTCGAATCATAAGGCTCATGCATTTTGGTGCGCGCTTGCACGCGTTTTTCGAGTTTTGCAGTCTGGCTATGTTGGTTTTGCTCTATTGTGAGACAAACCAGCTGTTACGCTATAAAGGAGTGACACCTGTGCCAACACAACAGCAGTCATTAGGATGGACTCCCCCCTCGTTGGCATTTCAGCATTGTGTGGCAAAATGACTGCTGTTAAAATGCACAGTAGAAAACACCTCTACCAGCACAACATCAGCTGTTTGGCTGGAATCCCCCTTGTTAGCATTTGTCGTACTACAGGTCTTTTTTACCGCACAATGCTGCAATGCTAACGAGGGAGGTTAGACCCTAACGACTACTGTTGTGCTGACGGAGGTGTCGCCCCTTTGCATTTAAACAGCATTTATATTGCCACACAATGCTGCAACGGGGCGGCATGGATGATTCCGAGCTATTGTGGTGGAAATC
>NC_084747.1:16108264-16168264 GCF_033978785.1 Entelurus aequoreus | reverse complement strand
ATTTCAGTGAATAACTTATTGTTCAAATCTGTATATAATTATGTACATAAGTGTTGTAATTATATTGTAAAATGGATGGATGGATGGATGGACGTTTAAAACAAAACTGTTATTAATTAGTAAGTATACATTTTTTGAGCCTTTTTAGAGAAAATCATACCATTGTAGTAAATTATGCAAATTACTTGATGATGACCACGCCACCTCATCACAGATATATATATATATATATATATATATATATATATATATATATATATATATATATATATATATATATATATATATATATATATATATATATATATATATATATATATATATATATATATATATATATATATATATATATATATATATATATATATATATATATATATATATATATATATTAGGGTTGTGAATATTTGGGTGTCCCACGATTCGACTCAATATCGATTCTTGGGGTCATGATTCGATTCAAAATCGATTTTTTTTTTTCAATTGAACACGATTCTCGATTCAAAAACGATTTGTTCGCGATTCAAAAGGATTCTCAGCAGGATCTACCCCAGTCTGCTGACATGCAAGCAGAGTAGTAGATTTTTGTAAAAAGCTTTTATAATTGTAAAGGACAATGTTTTATCAACTGATTGCAATAATGTAAATTTGTTTTAACTATTAAATGAACCAAAAATATGACTTATTTTATCTTTGTGAAAATATTGGACACAGTGTGTTGTCAAGCTTATGAGATGCGATGCAAGTGTAAGCCACTGTGACACTATTGTTCTTTTTTTATTTATTTTTTTATAAATGTCTAATGATAATGTCAATGAGGGATTTTTAATCACTGCTATGTTGAAATTGTAACTAATATTGATACTGTTGTTGATAATATTCAATTTGGTTTGTTCTGTGTCGTTTTTGTGTCTCCTCTCAATTGCTCTGTTTATTGCCATTCTGAGTGTTGCTGGGTCAGGTTTGGTTTTGGAATTGGATTGCATTGTTATGATATTGCTGTGTATTGTTTTGTTGGATTGATTAATTTAAAAAAATATTAAAAAATAATAAAATAATAAAATCGTTTTTTTAAAAATGAGAATCGATTCTGAATCGCACAATGTGAGAATCGCGATTCGAATTCGAATCGATTTTTTTCCCACACCCCTAATATATATATAAATATATATATAGTTTTTTTACATACAGTCTGCTTTCGGCCCCTGGCGAAATTTTTTTTAGTCCAATGCGGTCCGCAAATCAAAAGGTTTGTATTTGTAAAACTCAAGTGAAAGTAAAAAGGTAGTCATACAAATAATTACTTAAGAGTGACACGGCGGGGGGGGGGGGGGGGGTCGCGGCTTACTGCGGGGTTCATTCCCCCGGGATGCAGACGGACAACTCCGGACAAGGCGTGCAGGTAGGAACATGATTTATTCCTCAAAATCAAAGAAGTACAAAAACAGAAAACAAGCCGAAGGGGCAACGTGCCGATCGCACTGGACGCAAAAGCTAACACTCGACATAGACTAGTAATAAGGAATACTCATGTAACTGTGGCATGAAGCAAATACTCACGTAACTGTGGCATGAAGCAAATACTCACGTAACTGTGGCATGAAGCAAATACTCACGTAACTGTGGCATGAAGCAAACAATGAAGCCTGGCCGACTGACCGGCAAAGGCAGGCTTAAATAATGCCTCTGATTAGTGCTCGGGGAACAGGTGAGCGTACCGAACACCAATCAGGGGCAGGTGAAAATAATAAGAAGCCATGGTAACTAAACAAACTCAAGAGTGCACAACAACAGGAACTAAGGGAGTCCAAAACTAACAGAATATAACAAAAACATGATCAGGGCCACGGATCATGACAAAGAGTAAATGTTCAATGAAAATTCTACTCAAGTACTGAGTAACTGATTGAGGATATAAAAAAATATATATATTTTTTAGATGGGGTATTGTGTGTAGAATTTTTAGGACAAAAATGTATGTATTCCATTATGTAACATAACTAAATGTGGAAAAAGTGAAGCACTGTGAATACTATCCGGATGCACAGATTTATGTATTTTTAATGGTACTTGCAGTTGCTGTGTGAGCATGAACAACTCTGTTGGAGGACGTTGTTCAAAAGACGCATATTTTACAGTCACTTATGATGTTCTTACCCTACCGTTCAAAAGTTTGGGGCCACATTGAAATGTCCTTATTTTTGAAGGAAAAGCACTGTACTTTTCAATGAAGATAACTTTAAACTAGTCTTAACTTTAAAGAAATACACTCTATACATTGCTAATGTGGTAAATGACTATTCTAGCTGCAAATGTCTGGTTTTTGGTGCAATATCTACATAGGTGTATAGAGGCCCATTTCCAGCAACTATCACTCCAGTGTTTTAATGGTAGAATGTGTTTGCTCATTGGCTCAGAAGGCTAATTGATGATTAGAAAACCCTTGTGCAATCATGTTCACACATCTGAAAACAGTTTAACTCGTTACAGAAGCTACAAAACTGACCTTCCTTTGAGCAGATTGAGTTTCTGGAGCATCACATTTGTGGGGTCAATTAAACGCTCAAAATGGCCAGAAAAAGAGAACTTTCATCTGAAACTCGACAGTCTATTCTTGTTCTTAGAAATGAAGGCTATTCCACAAAATTGTTTGGATGACCCCAAACTTTTGAACGGTAGTGTATATGCGCAGCTACAACAAAATCTACAACTTATGTTCTCTCAAGTTGGAAGTGAAATCATGTGAACATATTTATTGATACAGATGACCATATAAACATTCCTTTGTCATATATATATAAGTTTACAGTGTGAGTGCGGTCATGTGACTGCTAGGCTCCATTTGATTGGGGAAATGGAGTCAAAGTTCACAAGTGCTGACGTCGGATTGGTGAAACAGAGTCATGTGACAGTGCCCGCAGGAAGAAGTCTCTCTGATCAATTTATCTACGCAATTATCAGTAATCATCAATATCATGCTGATGTAAAAGTAGCATTTTTTTTCTTCTTTACAGAAATACTCAAGTAAAAGTAAAACACACGTTGCAACTGGATGAAGCAATTCCTGAAGGAATTGCGTGTGAATGCTGAAGTTGAACTGAAATGCTGACAGAATGTAGTATGAATGTAAGAATAGTTTGAATTTCCAGGAAAACCGGAATTTGGTTTGGAACTTGGGAAAGTTTTAGTTTGAATGTCCAGGATGAGTAAATAATTTTGAAACCGATACCGATAATTTCCGATATTACATTTTAAAGCATTTATCGGCCGATAATACCGGCAGTCCGATATTATTGGACATCCCTACACAGAACCAATTCGACGTGTATACCGAGGCAATTAGGGTCTTATTGTACTGGCAGACTTTTATTTTGAAGGCCTGACTTTACTGTGTTACAGGATGACGTCCGAAAGATGTGTTGCTCCAGCAGTCCCCGAAAGTTAAAATACGGGAAAAACAGGAAAATATTCAAACTGAAATAAGGGAAAAGTAGGAAGGTTGACAAAAACATACTATTATAACAGTTAGGAGCCTAAACAATAGGGAAAAGAAGCACAATCAGTGTTGTTTTTATTCATATAAACTCTTATTCTACTTCTCTATTTACAAAAACAGTGGTGCAAAATAGCATACACAACATGAATAGAACAAATATAAATAAGTTTTTGTTGATATATTTTTTTAAGGAACTCCTTACGAATCATGACTTGCTTGTTACAAATGATCACCTGATCAGTTTGAATATAAAAAACACTTTTTGGGGACAACAATCAACACTGCACAGGAATTTGGGTTAGAATGCGCCCGTTAGCTGGCTGACTCATTGGAGTCACAGCTGAGTGTTTGCTGCATTTTTACTACTGACGTGGCAAAAAAAAAACAATTATGATATTTGTGTTTATAATTACAATGTTTTAAGTGTGCTGTGTGGAAAACAAAACTATGCAAAAAATATTTTTTCTCTGTTATAATTATCATATAGTATGACAAGAATGAGACCAACAATTAATTGAAATATTTATTTTGTATTCTTTATTATGATTGGTTTATTAATAAATATTTTTGGCATAATTATTATTATTTATTTCCCACAAATTATTGGCTTATTTATCGCTATCATTTAGCACATTTACTTACAAGAGTACTATTAGAAAGTTTATTTATGTAGTATTTTCAGTACTATTATTGTTATTAGTTTATTTACAAAAATGTGAGCACTATTTGTAATATTTATTCAGTGCTTTTTATATGTATATATATATATTGACTTATTGACTTTAGCATCATTTGTAATAATACTTATTCAGTTTTTTTCCCCTAATCATTAACTTTGTATTTATGACTATCATTTACCATATTTATTTACAAGAGTACTATTAGAATGATGTAACATTCTTTATTACTATTGGTTAATTTCTAATATTTTTAGCATTATTTGTAATTATTTATTTTTGGCTTTTTTGGCTTAATTATTACTGTCATTTAGCACAGCTACTTAAAAGAGTCATATTATGAATAACATTTATTTAGTATTATTTAATATCTTTGGTTTATTTTTACTAATTTCAGCATTCAGTAATTATGACATTTTTCTTTCATTTTACATTATTGGCTGCAACTAGAATGTTTTTGATGATCTGTAGGGAAAGTATACAACTGTGCAAAAATACTTTTCTCTGTTATAATTATCATGTAGTATAACAAGTTAACAAAAACAATAATGGTAGTTCATCTGTTAGTTAGCAGGCTACTTCCGGGTTCATGGAGGACGGTGAATGGCACTTACATCATTCTAAAGAGTTGAAGTTTCCAATAATGCTCTCATAAAAGTGAAAATAATTGACTAGAATAAGGTCGGTTATCCAGAATCTCACCAAAATGTTCTGACCTGAAACACTTTTTTTTGTGGAATTTGAAAGCAAGTCTGTAAGTTTATTAAAACTCAACTTTATTAAAAATCCAACAGTGCTTAAAATAATCCAATTGACAATAAAGAATATTTCAAATATTTGAACTGGTTTGCCTGACTTCCACTGCCCCCATCTTCTTTCTCTTTATCTCTGGCAGGTTTCTAGGACGAGTACTAATATAAATAATATGTATTTTGTATTCTTTATTATGATTGGTTTATTTATAAATATTTTGAGTATTGTTATTTATTTCCAACAAATTATTGGCCTATTTATTGCTATCATTTGGCACATTTACTTACAAGAGTACTATTAGAACGTGTATGTATGTAGTACATTTAGTACTATTATTATTATTGATTTATTTACAACAATGTGAGCATCATTTACAATATTTATTCAGCAGTGTCTATTGGCTTATATACGACCATCACCACCTTAGCTTATTTATTTACAAGAGCACTATTGGATTTTTAAAAAAAATATTGGTTTATTTAGAACATTTTAACATAATTTGTCAAATTATTTATTCAGTACTTTTTAAACATTAACTTTTTATTGGCTCATTCATGACTATCAATTAGCATATTTACTTATGATAGTACTCAAAAAATATTATTTAATTTGTATTGTTTATTATTAATATTATTATTATAGGTTTATTTCCAATATTTTTAGCATTATTTGTAATTTTTATACATTTTTTATACTACCGACTTTAATACTATCACTTAGCATATTATTTAATTTGCATTGTTTATTATTATAGGTGTTTTTCGAATATTTTTTGCATTATTTGTAATATTTATGAATTTTTTTATACTACCGACTTTTTTAATACTATCACTTAGCACAGTTACTTACAAAAGTCCTATTAGAAATAACAAATGTAGTATTATTTAAAGGCCTACTGAAAGCCACTACTACCGACCACGCAGTCTGATAGTTTATATATCAATGATGAAATCTTAACATTGCAACACATGCCAATACGGCCGGGTTAACTTATAAAGTGCAATTTTAAATTTCCCGCTAAACTTCCGCTTGAAAACGTCTATGTATGATGACGTATGCGCATGACGTCAATCGTTGAACCGGAAGTATTTGGACCCCATTGAATCCAATACAAAAATCTCTGTTTTCATCTCAAAATTCCAGAGTATACTGGACATCTGTGTTGGTGAATCTTTTGCAATTTGTTTAATGAACAATGAAGACTGCAAAGAAGAAAGTTGTAGGTGGGATCGGTGTATTAGCGGCGGACTACAGCAACACAACCAGGAGGACTTTGAGATGGATAGCAGACGCGCTAGCCGCCGACCTCACCTTGGCTTCCTCCGTCTCCGGGCCGCCGACCGCATCTATGATCGTCGCTCCGTCGATCGCTGGAACGCAGGTGAGCACGGGTGTTGATGAGCAGATGAGGGCTGGCGTAGGTGGATAGCTAATGTTTTTAGCATAGCTCTGTAGAGGTCCCGTTGCTAAGTTAGCTTCAATGACGTCGTTAGCAACAGCATTGTTAAGCTTCGCCAGCCTGGAAAGCATTAACCGTGTAGTTACATGTCCATGGTTTAATAGTATTGTTGATTTTCTGTCTATCCTTCCAGTCAGGGGTTTATGTATTTTGTTTCTATCTGCATTTAAGCCCAATGTGCTATCACGTTAGCTCCGTAGCTAAAGAGCTTCGTCGATGTATTGTCGTGGAGATAAAAGTCACTGTGAATGTCCATTTCGCGTTCTCGACTCTCATTTTCAAGAGGATATAGTATCTAAGGTGGTTTAAAATACAAATCCGTGATAACGGATAGAAATAGAAAATAGAAATAGAAAAAGGAGAAAAAGTGTCCTGCACTACACTCTAGTCCTTCACTCTGACGTTCCTCATCCACAAATCTTTCATCCTCGCTCAAATTAATGGGGTAATCGTCGCTTTCTCGGTCCGAATCGCTCTGGCTGCATTGTAAACAATGGGGAAATGTGAGGAGCCTTTCAACCTGTGACGTCACGCTACTTCCGGTACAGGCAAGGCTTTTTTTTATCAGCGACCAAAAGTTGCGAACTTTATCGTCGATGTTCTCTACCAAATCCTTTCAGCAAAAATATGGCAATATCGCGAAATGATCAAGTATGACACACAGAATGGATCTGCTATCCCCGTTTGAATAAAAAAAATTCATTTCAGTAGGCCTTTAACATCCTAGGTTTATATATAATAATTTCAGCATATTTGACCCCAAAAAATCCAATTATGACATGTTTGGTTTTATTTTGCATTATTGGCGGCAACATGAATGTTTTTAATGGTTTGTAGGGAATGTATAAAACTGTGATGTATTATTATTTGTAACTAAGCATGCTTAAAATAATCCAACAAACTGTTTGCCTGGCTGCTGCTTCCCGCACCTTTCTTCCCTTTAGCTCTGGCAGCTTTCTTGACCTTCAGAAGCGGCTTCTGCTGCTTCCATTCAGTCATCAGCTCGGCCTGAAGGTCAGCTGGCAGCTGGGAGAAGACTTTAGGGTCCACATTTAGTGGCAGCTGGCAGTCAGATGACAGCTTCTTTTCTTCGAAGGTGGTTTCTCCTGGAAGCGCGCTCTTGCCCGCAGGCTGTCGTTGATGCGGCGTGGCACCTCCCTCCGATGGATCCAAGTCATAGACAACACCCTGCTCTGTATTGTTTGTATTTCGGGTGGTTTGGGGTGAAGTTAGGGGGGGGTTGGAAGGAAGGTGACCCGGCTGAG
The DNA here is from genome assembly GCF_033978785.1 of Entelurus aequoreus. Taxonomy (NCBI): domain Eukaryota; kingdom Metazoa; phylum Chordata; class Actinopteri; order Syngnathiformes; family Syngnathidae; genus Entelurus; species Entelurus aequoreus. The sequence continues at coordinate 16,160,614 of NC_084747.1, read as the reverse complement.
AGGTGCGCCCCATTAAAAGCTCCTTCTGGATCTCCACAGGGAGGACACGGAACACTTCTGCGTCGACGTTTGGGGGCAATCCATGTGTCACGGTGAAATCGGCATCACCCTGGTGCCAACATGTGGTGCTGCTGGGTGACGTCACGTCTTGGGACGCTTCCGCCGGGACAGAAGCTCTCTGTTCGATTTCAGCCCCGAGTGTTGCTGCGTCACAGCTCGCCGGGCTTTTTGTGGCCTTCTCTGGAGTCGTCACGCTGGATGTGATGAAGCCATTTTCTGCACCACACGGGGAGGACTTGTCCTTTAGGGGAACAAGAGGAAACATGTCATCAAAAAAAGACAATCTTGTCTGCGTGTTGAGTAATTGTCAATAAAAAAAAGGTAGGGGTGTCCCGATTAGGCTTGTCTCGATACCAACATTTTGGTACCGGTACCAAAATGTATTTCGATACTTTTCTAAATAAAGGGGACCACAAAAAATGGCATTATTGGCTTTATTTTAACAAAAAATGGTACGGTATATTAAACATATGTGTCAGGTTCAAACACTGATGACATCTATTAAACGAGACAAGAAGAAAGGAATTAAACAGAGACATAATTCAAATTGGCTCAATTTGAAGAGAAACTACTGGACACTGTACCCTTCAACAGTGTCTCAACACGCTCTGGCGAAAGATTGTACGCCCTCTCTTTTATTTGGACTTTCCCTGATGTTTCTAAGGGACGGGGGTCGTAAACAGCCAACCCCTTTGATTACAGAACAGTTCAAAGAAAAGGTCGTAAAACAGTTCACAGAAAAGGTCGTAAAAGAGTTCAAAGAAGAGGTCGCCTTGGGTGGAGTCAGGCCCTGCTTCCTCTCCGCTTTGTAGTTCTTGGGACAAAACAATATCTTTCAGTTGATTACAATACATGAAAGAAACCGAACACCTTCATGTTGCTTCCCATCCTACATAGTGGAGTTTTACAAGCCTTCTTTTTGGTAGATCAAAGACAGCTTGTGTCTTCTCGCTGGGAACTCATTGAAACACAAAGTATTGTGATAACTTAGATACAATTATTCTGACAACATGTTTCTTATTGCGATCAAAGAACAATTTTGTCCTTAAATAAAATAGTGAACATACTAGACAACTTGTCTTTTAGTAGTAAGTACGCAAATAAAGGCTCCTAATTAGTCTGCATTATTGGCTTTATTTTAACAAAAAATGGTACGGTATATTAAACATATGTGTCAGGTTCAAACACTGATGACATCTATTAAACGAGACAAGAAGCAAGGAATTAAACAGAGACATAATTCAAATTGGCTCAATTTGAAGAGAAACGTCTGGACACTGTACCCTTCAACAGTGTCTCAACACGCTCTGGCGAAAGATTGTACGCCCTCTCTTTTATTTGGACTTTCCCTGATGTTTCTAAGGGACGGGGGTCGTAAACAGCCAACCCCTTTGATTACAGAACAGTTCAAAGAAAAGGTCGTAAAACAGTTCACAGAAAAGGTCGTAAAAGAGTTCAAAGAAGAGGTCGCCTTGGGTGGAGTCAGGCCCTGCTTTCTCTCCGCTTTGTAGTTCTTGGGTCAAAACAATATCTTTCAGTTGATTACAATACGTGAGAGAAACCGAACACCTTCATGTTGCTTCCCATCCTACACAGTGGAGTTTTACAAGCCTTCTTTTTGGTAGATCAAAGACAGCTTTTGTCTTCTCGCCGGGAACTCATTGAAACACAAAGTGTTGTGATAACTTGATACAATTATTCTGACAACATGTTTCTTATTGCGATTGAAGAACAATTTTGTCCTGAAATAAAATAGAGAACATACTAGACAACTTGTCTTTTAGTAGTAAGTACGCAAATAAAGGCTCCTAATTAGTCTGCTGACGCATGCAGTAAGATACTGTGTATTTTCTCATTCTATTATTTTGTCAAAATGATAAAGGACAAGCTGTAAAAATGGATTATAAATCTACTTGTTCATTTGCTGTTAATATCTGCTTATTTTTTGTTTCAACATGTTCTATCTACACTTCTGTTAAAATGTAATAAACACTTATTCTTCTGTTGTTTGATACTTTACATTAGTTTTGGATGCTACCACAAATTTAGGTATCGTTCCGATACTAATTAGTTACAGGATCATACATTGGTCATAATTTAAGTTCTCACATGTTCAGGGACTAGAAACGCTCTTGTACTTGGTATCATTACAGTGGATGTCGGGTGCAGATCCACCCATGGCGTTTGTTTACATTGTGACGCCGGTGAGCTACGGTGTGTAGTGAAGCATGTATAGCTATTCCTCGTCCTGCAGGTATGATACTTGTAAGAAACTTACTTTATTTGTCGCCATGGAGGCGAGGATTAGTGATTTAGAAGTAGCTAAAACACTGCCGACCCCGGATGGACTTTAACCGCTAACGAGCTAGCAGTGTTTTAAAGCACCTCTTACTCAGGGCGTTTCAGTGTTGTAACTTCGCCTTTATTTTTAGTTTTTAAGCCAAAATGCGTCCGTTGTCCCTTTTCTGTCTACACACTGTGTCTGCTTGTAAGTACTCCGTGATTGTGTGCTGCCGAACATGCTCCTCTGCTCGTAAAGCAGCGATGTAAAGACGCACCGTCATTCCTGTAAAAAAAATAAAATATGGCGAACCGGCATAGTATAGTACAGTTTTGGATTTATTAGTACCGCGATACTATACTAGTACCGGTATACCATACAACCCTACTCTCATGTAACTACTGCGGTATTTGTGTTGTATGTATAGACTACAATGACATAAACCTTTTGTACATGTGCAAATATTTCTCTCGGTGGCTAACAATGTAAAAGAAAGAAATGTTATTGTGGAGGGGGCGTGGCCTGCGGCGAAGCGGGGTGTGTCGGGGTGTGTCGGGGTGTGTCGAAATCAGCGACAGGTGCGTAGATGGCCCACCTGGGCCTGGTTATCTAATCACCTGTCGCTCTGTTAAAAGGCAGCAGCCGGGAGGAAGAGTGGGGTTGGAGTTGGAGTAAGAGCGAGAGCGAGCCTGAGACGGACACAAAAACAATTGCTGGAAAGCAATAGACCGACTTTATTGAAAAATAAAACCGTATTGTGAGCCTGAACCGGGCTGTCATGTCAGTGCTTGGTGGTCCGAAGAACCCCCTGGAGGGCAACTTCCACAGTTATCTTACTTCCACGATAACTTAATTTTTTTTTTTTTTACATAACTAGCATGCTAACTTTTTAGCTAATTTTGCAACCGTTTACTACAGAGTCACACAACTTCCTACTTGACATACATTAACTGTTAGCATGCTAACATTAGTCATTTTTTTGCAGAAGTACACCTTTGACTAAATAAACGTGGTACCTGACACATGCTAACTGTTAGCATGCAAACGTTAGCATTTCAGTTCGACTTGCGCATTTCAGTGGTGGCATTCCTATCGGAATTGCACAGATTCTAGTTTGACTTTAGTATTTTGTTTACATTGATTGAGTATTTTCCATGGTTGTGTTGACATTTCCTTTCCTTTGTGCCTTGATACCTAAGGGGATTATAATCAGAGGAAGGTTGCATTTGAAATACAAATGGTAACACTTTCGCCTGGTCCTTATTTTCAATAGGTCATAAAAAATACACATTTTCGTTATCGCCAAATATGAAACATTTGTATCGTAATACAGTTTTTAGCTATATTGCCGAGCCCTAATAATAAGGACTTGACGAGTTGATCCACATAGACGATCAATCAACTTAAGTGGGTTCCCCTGTGCAGTAATACATACTTTAAAATAGAATAGAATAGAAAGTACTTTATTGATCCCTAGGGGAAATTCAGCACCACAGTTCGCTCACAATAGACAATAAACATTTAGGTATTTTTACATGTGAATAATATAAATACAGTCCATTGTACAGCATTATTCACATGTGAATAACATAAATACAGTCTATTATACAGTATTATTCACATGTGAATAACACAAATACAGTCTATTATACAGTATTATTCACATGTGAATAACACAAATACAGTCTATTATACAGCATTATTCACATGTGAATAACATAAATAAAGTCTATTATACAGCATTATTCACATGTGAATAACACAAATACAGTCTATTACACAGTATTATTCACATGTGAATAACACAAATACAGTCTATTATACAGTATTATTCACATGTGAATAACACAAATACAGTCTATTATACAGTATTATTCACATGTGAATAACACAAATACAGTCTATTATACAGTATTATTCACATGTGAATAACACAAATACAGTCTATTATACAGTCTATTATACAGTATTATTCACATGTGAATAACATAAATACAGTCTATTATACAGCATTATTCACATGTGAATAACATACATACAGTCTATTATACAGCATTATTCACATGTGAATAACATAAATAAAGTCTATTATACAGCATTATTCACATGTGAATAACACAAATACAGTCTATTATACAGTATTATTCACATGTGAGTAACACAAATACAGTCTATTATACAGTATTATTCACATGTGAATAACATAAATACAGTCTATTATACAGCATTATTCACATGTGAATAACATAAATAAAGTCTAATATACAGCATTATTCACATGTGAATAATATAAATACAGCCAATTATATATATTGTATATATCAGAATCAGAATCAGAATTAGAATAGTTTTATTGCCATTGTTTGAGAACGGGTTCACAAACTAGGAATTTTTCTTGGTGCAATCGTGCAACATAAAACACATAACACAGATTTGGTAATAATATCTATATATATATATATAGAATATATTGAATGTAAAGGGTTATTTATCAGAGAGGAAACATCATGCCAGGGTCACACAGAGACACTTACCTGTCTTTGAGGAGACGAGAAGAATGTTTTGGGCGAGGAGCCGTGCGCGAAGAAGGATTTGATGGAGCTCCGCCCGCCGGCAGAAGGCCCTTTGGCCTGCAGGTTGCTGAAGCACACGTTGATGAGGGTCAGGTGGAAGGCCGTGTTGATGTCCAATATTTTGGAGAAGAGCTTCATGGCCAAGGAGACCAGCTGTAACACGGCGTCATCACTGCCGGCTGACAAGACATTTCAGAAAGTGAATAGCTGAGCCAAACATCTGAATGTTTCACAGAGATTAGCGGAGCATTGCAGTGAGTTCACCTTTGATGTCAGATCACTCAAACAGTTTTTCTTCTGGTGAATGAAAACTATACTGAAAAGCTGAAGGGAAAATAACTTGATCATAAGCTTTAGACCACGGGTGTCAAACTGGTTTTCATTGAGGGCCACATCGCAGTTATGGTTGCCCTCAGAAGGCCGCTAATATACAGTATGAATATAAATGTGTATATATAAAACATGTGTATAATGGGCTGTCTTTTTTTACGTACGCTGTACAAAACCAAATCTTTAGATTGTACTGTATAAAACTGGCAGCTCATACAGCATATAAAATCAAAAAATACATGGAATTAAATTAAATGGAATGGAAAAACATTACTACTGGTTTTTTTACGTAAAAATTCATGCAAGTTTTTAACACTGTAAAGTCTACGGGTGTTGTGTTTTATAGTGTATTAATACTCTATATTGAAAGTGAATTTTACTGTACAATTTTTTTACGGTAAAACGAACAGTTTGTTGGATTACTTGCTTTGAAATCATAAGTCAAGCAGATATTTAAGTATTTATCTTTATTTGAACAATAACATTGTTTTGAAATGTATGATCATATAATATTTTGTTTTATTATTACAGATGATTAAAGTGTAAATATATGTAATTGTACAAAGTACATTTAATTTTGTATTACATTTATTAAGAAAAGATAAGGTAATTTATTTACAGATTCTTTCCACGCTTTCGGGGGCTGCACAAATTGATGTGGCGAGCCAGATCTGGCCCCTGGGCCTTGAGTTTGACACCAGTGCTTTAGACTATGTACTATGGGACATTCATCCTCCGATGTTGCCATTTCTAATATAAAGTAGTGTAAAGTTCTTACTTACATCTGTCAGTAAACTCGCCATGAAAGCGCTAAAACATACCGGTGTAGTGAGTTTACATTATTCACCCAAGGAAATTTAGTTATTAGAGACTTCCGGTCGGACGTTTTTTCACGGCACACATTTCCGGCGGATGAGAAGATGCTGCTCCGTTGTTGATTACAGTAAAGTCTGAATGTCATTAAAACAGCTAGCGCCATCTTTTGACACTTCTTCCACTCCCGTCCTTTCACGCTACACCGCTACAACAAAGATGACGGGGAGAAGACGCTGTCGAAGGTGAGCCACGTAAATAAGACCGCCCACAAAACAGTGCATCCTGAAGCGACTGTCAGAAAGCGGCTTGAAGATGATCTGTAAAACATCATCTATGCAACATTTTGACCAAAGAACCACCATTACATGTTATGTAGACCACAAGGAAGTCTTTTACATTTAGAAAAAAATAATAATAATATGACTCCTTTAATTCGCCCTATAATCCCATGCGCCTTAGATATGAAAAAAGATCAAAATAGACCATTCATCGGCGGTGCGCTTTATAATCCGGTGCGCCCTATGGTCCGGAAAATACGGTATTTTATCGCCCAGCCCTATACCACAGGAACACACACAAAAGTACCGAAGATTGGCACTGTTGAGTACCAGTATCAATTTTCAAGAAGAAAGGCGAACGTAAACGACAGATGAAAGTTGAATTGTATTTATAAACATTTTTGTTGTATTTTTTGTATCGCTTTCTCACAACCAATTATGCAAATTTGACAATGATGTGTAACGTTGTATATGAGAATAGTCGTTTTGGACCACCTGTTTGTTTACATGAGCAAATTTTTTATTGCCACAATTAGAGATGTCTGATAATATCGGACTGCCGATATTATCGGCCGATAAATGCTTTAAAATGTAATATCGGAAATTATCGGTATCGGTTTCAAAAAGTAAAATGTATGACTTTTTAAAACGCCGCTGTGTACACGGACGTAGGGAGAAGTACAGAGCGCCAATAAACCTTAAAGGCACTGCCTTTGCGTGCCGGTCCAATCACATAATATCAATGGCTTTTCACACACACAAGTGAATGCATGCATACTTGGTCAACAGCCATACAGGTCACACTGAGGCATACTTGCCAACCTTAAGACCTCCGATTCCGGGAGGTGGGGGGTGGCGCGTGGATAAGAGGGGAGTAGTATATTTACAGCTATAATTCACCAACTCGAGTATTTCCTATATATATATATATTATATGTATATATGTATGAAATACTTGACTTTCAGTGAATTCTAGCTATATATATATATATATATATATATATATATATATATATATATATATATATATATATATATATATATATATATATTTTATTATACATATAAATAAAAGAAATACTTGAATTTCAGTGTTCCGGAGGCTATCCAGTAGATGGCAGTGTTGTCCTGTTTAAGGGTGTCACAACATTGCTGTTTACGGCAGACGAACTGCTTTACGGTAGCGAAAACGTGACTGCTGTTGTTGTGTGTTGTTAACGCGCTGGGAGGACGTTAATGAAACTGCCTAACAATAAACCCACATAAGAAACCAAGAACTCGCCCTCGATCATACTACAGTTATAACGTGATTGGGCAGGCACGCTGTTTATATCGTGGGAAAGCGGACGTGAAAACAAACTGTCGCCGCTGTCCCCACTCAGGTCCGCATTGAGCTGGAGGGGGCGTGGCCTCCAGCTCCGGCTGAATTCCGGGAGTTTATCGGGAGAAAATTTCTTCCGGGAGGTTATCGGGAGAGGCGCTGAATTCCGGGAGTCTCCCGGTAAAACTGGGAGGGTTGGCAAGTATGCACTGAGGGTGCCCATATAAACAACTTTACCACTGTTACAAATATGCGCCACACTGTGAGCCCACACCAAACAAGAATGACAAACACATTTCGGGAGAACATCCGCACCGTAACACAACATGAACACAACAGTACAAATACCCAGAACCCCTTGCAGCACTAACGCTTCTGGGACGCTACAATATACACCCCCCGCTACCCCTCAACCCCGCCCCCCTCAACCTCCTCATGCTCTCTTAGGGAGAGCATGTCCCAAATTCCAAACTGCTGTTTTGAGGCATGTTAAAAAAAATAATGCACTTTGTGACTTCAATAATAAATATGGCAGTGCCATGTTGGCATTTTTTTCCATAACTTGAGTTGATTTATTTTGGAAAACCTTGTTACATTGTTTAATGCATCCAGCGGTGCATCACAACAAAATTAGGCATAATAATGTGCTAATTCCACGACTGCATATATCGGTATCGGTTGATATCGGTATCGTAATTAGAAGTTGGACAATATCGGGATATCGGCAAAAAAGCCATTATCGGACATCTGTAGCCACAATATACCGTAACACGTCTTTTCCGCAACATTTACATCTTGAGGGGTTCTTACCTGAGGTGATCGTGCGGCCAATGTGGTGGGGGATGGGACACTGGCGGCTCTCCCGGTTGTGCCACTTGTTGGTCGCTGAGTATTTACGGACGGTGAGCCGGAGGGTTTGAGGCTGCCTGCCGTCTTTACGCATCCTGAATCGCAAACCGAAGTTTGGCACTGCGAAAGATTTGGCAGATTAAGAGTTAAAAGGCCTCTGACCTCTCCACCAGGCTGCTCAGGAGCTGCTCCATCTTCTCCATCACTTCTATGGCGGTTGACATTTTATTGAAGGAGTCTTCGTCGCTGAGGGACTAAAGCCCGTCGTACGTTAACACGGACAGCACGTTGATAATCATACGCTGTTGGACTGCACCTGAGGGGCTCCAGATGGGGTGACCGGAGAATTGTCAACGCCAAGCGATAGATTCTTCAGACGTGTCGCACTCGGAGCTCCGAATTCTCTCACCAGGTCAGTCAGCGGGAAGAGCTGCAGGTCTCGGACGCTGACCAATCCCAGGGTGTGAAGCCTCTTGGCGGTTTGGTGACCGACCCCTGAAGACATAGCATCATGCTGAACACGGCGATACTGTTACGATGGGGTTGCATGATAATGCGCGGATCGTTTCCCAAGATGCAGACTGAACTCCGGAAGCAGCGTGCAGGTAGGAAAATTGTTTTTATTTTCATAAATCAGGCGAGAAAACAAGAACAGAAAAGCGTGCCGATTGCACGGGAAGCTACGGTAGAGCTAAGCACAGGAACAGGAACAAGAAGCTAGCATAACCAACGTAACTTGTTGCATGAAGCAAACAAAACAGCAAGCCCGAGTGTGGCGAAAGGCAGGAATAAATAGCTCTCTGATTAGTGCGGGAGCAGGTGAGCATCCCGAACACTAATCAGAGGCAGGTGAAAATAATCAGCACCCATGGCAACCCAGAAACACAAACCCAAGGGTGCTGAAACAGAACTAAGAGAGTCTTAAACTAAAACAAACATGATCCGGTCAACGGATCATCACAGATACAGTTTCAATGTTTGATTACCATGAGTGTGTGTGTGATAACAACGTTGCTAGAAGGTCAGCGTCCGGCAGCTTTATCTACCAACATTTTGGCACTCATGCATGTTGCACTCGCTGTTTACAATTAACTCATTAGTGATATTAATGCTGACTGAGCTGTTAGCCGCTCCCCGCTATTGCAACATTGGTTCTGTTGCTGCTGTGTTGTGCAATAAATGGTCAACAGCCATACAGGTCACACTGAGGGTGACCGTATAAACAACTTTAACACTGTTACAAATATGCGCCAGACTGTGAACCCACACCAAACAAGAATGACAAACACATTTCGGGAGAACATCCGCACCGTAACACAACATGAACACAACAGAACAAATACCCAGAACCCCTTGCAGCACTAACTCTTCTGGGACACTACAATATACACCCCCCGCTACCCCCGCCCCCACCTTAACCTCCTCATGCTCTCTTAGGGAGAGCATGTCCCAAATTCCAAGCTGCTGTTTAGAGGCATGTTAAAAAAAATAATGCACTTTGTGACTTCAATAATAAATATGGCAGTGCCATGTTGGCATTTTTTTCCATAACTTGAGTTGATGTATTTTGGAAAACCTTGTTACATTGTTTAATGCAGGGGTGTCCAAACTTTTTCCACCGAGGGCCGCACAAGGAAAAATTAAAGCATGTGGGGGCCATTTTGATATTTTTCATTTTCAAACCATAACAAAATATATGCATTTTTTATTTATTTTACCTTTAGGGGTCCCGGGGACCATAAAGGGTCTCAGTCATTAAAATGTTAAAAATAAGTCAGATTATTATTTTTTTTAAATTATTTAACGCTTACAGTAAATCTCTATATCAACTTCAAGTTGATATAAAGTAATACAAATTTAAAAAAATGTTTTGTGGCTTTTCTGTCAAAAACAACTTAGTTTTTTATAGTAAAACTGAAATATGCAGTATTTAGTAATTAGAGCCCTAAAAGATCAATAATGCAGGACACCATAGATTTTAATTATTTCATATTTTTGAGCAATCACAGTGAAAAGATAAATAAAAAATCACTAAATATATTTGGGATCCAAAAGGTGCCCCACTCATAAAGTGATACATTTTTATTAGGTTTTTCTTTTACCTTCAACACTTAAGTTACGAGATCAGCTTCAGATATATCTGTCCATTTTATGCTGGAACTATTATTTTGTTTGTTTTATGCGCTTTTGTCAAAGAAAATTTTGATGTTTTTATATGGCTACTACACAATATGTGCAATATTTACCACATAAAACATTTTAAAGTGAAATATTTGAAGTAATTGGAGCCCTGAAAATAATTCGTTATAACACGGATTTTTTGTCTTTTTTTTTTTTTTTTGAGCAATGGCAAAAAAAGAGAAATGAAGAAAGACAAAAGAAAAAAAAAACAGCCTGCATGGCAGCTTTTGTGTCAACATTGCAACTTTTTTTAATGTACTTTTTTATTTTTACAATAGTATTTCCAGAATGTGTGGCGGGCCGGTAAACAATTAGTTGCGGGCCGCAAATGGCCCCCGGGCCGCACTTTGGACACCCCTGGTTTAATGCATCCAGTGGGGCATCACAACAAAATTAGGCATAATAATGTGTTAATTCCACGACTTTAATATCGGTATCGGTTGATATCGGAATCGGTAATTAAGAGTTGGACAATATCGGAATATCGGATATCGGCAAAAAAGCCATTATCGGACATCTCTACTGTTAACTTGATGTCGTTGTTGAAATGTTACGTAAGAAATATCCCTTACAGTCAATTAAGGGGTTATGATGGCGACAGTTTGATTCCCTATGGGAAAAATGTTGTGATGCTTCATACCTGGTATTGCACGGAGACCGCTGAGAGCGCCAATGATGTCACCAACGTTCTCCGGCAACAATGTGGTTTGCTGGTTGGGTTTGAAGGCGCCCGACACCAGTTTGGCCAGCAGCTTGTTGGCGGCGATGCCGGCGCAGCCAGTTAGGCCCAGTCGGCTGTGGATGGCTTCTCTCAGCTCGGCGGCAATGTGCGACCCCAAAGCCAACTCTGGATGACTGCTAGCTTTAGCATCCGCAGCATCACCTGTGCAGGAATGACATTGTGGGTTTATTAACTGATCGGTTTGGAGAGAGTCACGAGTTTGAGGGCTGCACGTGACTTACCTGCGACGTTGTACACGTGGCCTTTGAATGAAAAGCTGGACTGTGGCGTGTGCGCCCGCCTTTTCTCAATCATCTCTGTGATGTCCACGTAGTTCTCGTCGAAGCCAAGCCTCTCCACCGACGGACAGAAGGACAGCAGCAGGTCTAGTTGGAGGCCACAAAGGCAAAAAATCACTGCACCCGGGCGTAAAGGTGTTCTTTACATGGCGTGTATAACATCTTTCCATCTTCATAAGTGAGCCATTTGCTGAAAAGTGTCTCCTAAAGCCACGCTCCATTGAAGCTTCGCTTCTTGGGTTTATTGCTCGCCATGCAGAAAACAACAACACGGGGGAGTCCTAATACCGGAAATGCAGTATTTGTGATCGATAAAACTTTCGGCGAATCAAAATTTAAGAAATCGTACCGGAAAGTGAATTACTTTGAAGTCGACCAATAATTAATAATTAATAGTAATTAATAATTTGACCCGGCAAATATAAACAAAACAAAGGCGGAAAGCGATAATCGATAAAAAAAACAAAAAACAAGCGAACCGGGCGGTAAAAAATAAATAAAAATGTGCGTCCCGGGGATGCGCGGACTTACGGAAATTTGCGTCCTTTCTGATTTCAGTGCGTAAAAAGACACAAAGTGCGTTAACGCCAACACTGTAAATCTGTACAGCAGATATGATCATCCACATCAACAAAATGATTTGTCTGAGTGGCTGGACAGGATAAATTAAAAACATTTTTAAAAAGGCGGAAAAGATCATCAGGACTGCTCTTCCTCCTATCCAGGAGATCGCAAAAAGCCGCTGCCTGACCAGTGCTCAGAAAATCTGCAGAGACTACTCACACCCCCACCAAGGACTGTTTTCACTGCTGGACTCTAGAAAGAGGTTCCGCAGCCTCCGTAGCAGAACCTTCAAGTTCTGTATCAGCTTCTTCCCTCAGGCCATAAGACTCTTGAACACATCATAATAATCCCCTCAATTCCCCCCAACAATGGATTAACTCGCTGGAATATAAAGACAATATAACATACATCCATAAACGTGGATGCATATGCAAAAGTGCAATATATTTATCTGTACAGTAATCTATTTATTTATATCTGCATCTTATTGCTTTTTTATCTTGCACTACCATGAGCTAATGCAACAAAATGTTGTTCTTATCTGTACTGTAAAGTTCAAATTTGAATGACAATAAAAAGGAAGTCTAAGTCTGAGTCATTTGAGATTTTTTTGAATCGATACAAATAAAAATCACGAATCATTAAAAAATCGCTTTTATTTTACACCTACTACAGTGTTTCCCATAAACTGCCAAGATACCTGTGGCGGTGGGGGCGTGGCTACGGGCGTGGCTATGGGCGTGGTCACCATGACATCATCGAATAATTTGCATAATTTACTACAATGATTTGATTTTCTCTAAAAAGGCTCAAAAAATGTATACTTACTAATTAATAATAACAGTTTTGTTTTAAACGTCCATCCATCCATCCATCCATTTTACAATATAATTACAACACTTTATGTACATATTTATATACAGATTTGAACAATAAGTTATTCACTGAAATATATTTATTAATTGTGGTTCTTACAAAAAATATATCTTATAAAATATAAAAGCTAAAATGTCTCAAAGCTCTGCCCCTTTAATTAGTGCATACTAAATAATGTATCTTTAGCCTACTACTACAACCATATTATTTACCAGCAACATAAAGTGAAACAGAGGCAGAGGTGTCCTGCCACAGTCAGTAACAAATAAGCAGAAAACAGTAGTGGTGGTAGATAGACACAGAGCTTCATCAAACATCTGATCCACTGAACAAAGAGCTCCAAAAATCTTGAACTTTAGACTGCCATCAGTTTTACTCCCTACACTTAACCATGTGTTTCCTACTGCCTGCAGACTTTGCACCCTTTGTTATATACACATGTTGTGTTTCTAATATAAATACATTTAATAAAGTCAAATACAAATAAGGCAACAAGAGAAGTATCCTACACTTCTCTTTTGTAAAGTAAATATGAACAGCCGATATGGGCATCTACATCAACTATATGATTTGCCTGAGAAGCTGGAGAGGACAAAAAAAAAAGTGTTTATTTTTAATTTTTTTTAAATTTGTGGCGGACGTAATTCTTTCGTGGCGGGCCACCACAAATAAATGAATGTGTGGGAAACCCTGTACTAATGAATATATAAATTCATGTCAATTAAGAAGTGAAGAAGGAGGTGTGTTGCCAAATGTTTATATACTACATTACCCAGAAGGCATATCGCCAAAAGGACAACATTTGTGCCATCTGAGCAATGAAGAGTTGATATGTTTGCTACACGTTGTTGTTTGTGCTTCAACCAAACATACGTTTTAAATTGTTTCTCGTTTGGTCAAAATGACGCTGATTAGCCAACATTTGCAAGGAAGTTGCAGGAATTGGACAAAGTCCCTAATTCACAGGGATTGGTTGAATTTGTGTCAATTGCCGCAAACTGATTTCAAGTTTCTCATGCGCTCCAAATCATTTTTCACATACAAAATACTAACTTGCTATTGCACACTGCATAAATATTAGAACATGAACTGCAGCCTGCTCACCGGTGACTTGGTAGGACATTTCTCTGTAGTGAGTCAGGTCTTCGCCCTTCACCAGCACCAGCTGAGGACACTTCTCCTTGGCATCAGTGACCGACATCAGCTTGGTGACGCCCTGCTGCCTCGCCACGTAGTTACAGGTCACGATGATGTACTTCTGCTGAATGCCTGACGGTGTCAGAAACACCTGCATGTCATATATGTGACTTTTAACATATCCTCCTGTGACACGGCAACACAGAGTGGCTGCCATGTTTTATGAGCCAGCATGTTTTATATCACAGGTGTCAAACTCAAGGCCCGGGGGCCAGATTCGGCCTGCCACATCATTTAACGCGGCCCACTAAAGCCCTGAAATAATGAGTCAGTAAAGCATTTTATCACATACTAAATGTAATCGTTTCATTGTGACAGACAGAAATACATGTATTGCATGCTATTGAGTATATTTTAAATTGTATTATCAAATAATGCAACAAATATAATACTATCATCAATTTCAAACTTTTAAAAATTAAAACAAAAATAAATATCTGCTTGAGTTATATCAAACCAAGTTATTCATCAAATTGTACACTGTAAAAATGACAATAGATTTTACAGTAAAAAAAACTGGCAGCTCAGTTGCCAGGATTTTACAGTTAAAAAAAACTATAGTACCGTTTTTCCATTTACTGTATTTTTCGGACTATAAGTTGCAGTTCTTTTCATAGTTTGGCCGGGGGTGCGACTTATACTCAGGAGCGACTTATGTGTGAAATTATTAACACACTACCGTAAAATATCAAATAATATTATTTATCTCATTCACGCAAGAGACTAGACGTATAAGATTTCATGGGATTTAGCGATTAGGAGTGACAGATTGTTTGGTAAACGTATAGCATGTTCTATATGTTATAGTTATTTGAATGACTCTTACCATAATATGTTACGTTAACATACCAGGCACGTTCTCAGTTGGTTATTTATGCGTCATATAACGTACACTTATTCAGCCTGTTGTTCACTATTCTTTATTTATTTTAAATTGCCTTTCAAATGTCTATTCTTGGTGTTGGGTTTTATCAAATACATTTCCCCAAAAAATGCGACTTATAATTAGGGCTGGGCGATTTGGCCTTTTTTTAATATCGCGATATTTTAAGGCCATATCGCGATACACGATATATATCTCGATATTTTGCCTTAGCCTTGAATGAACACTTGATGCATGTAATCACAGCAGTATGATGATTCTATGAGTCTACATTAAACATTCTTCTTCATACTGCATTAATATATGCTACTTTAAAACTTTCATGCAGAGAAGAAAATCACAACTAAAAAAATCACTATTTTTTTCATACGGTGTTGATCTGGAAATGTTTGCCTCGGCATTTTGATGTTGTGGACGTGTGGCACCAAACGGAGATGTTGAAACTGACATGCGGAGTAAGCACTGTTCATTCTCTAGCTAGTGTGTGTGTGACAATCATTGGTACTTTAAAGGCCTACTGAAATGATTTTTTTTTATTTAAACAGGGATAGCAGATCTATTCTATGTGTCATACTTGATCATTTCGCGATATTGCCATATTTTTGCTGAAAGGATTTAGTAGAGAACAACGACGATAAAGATCGCAACTTTTGGTATCTGACAAAAAAAAGCCTCGCCTGTACCGGTAGCGTGACGTAGTCAGTTGAACATTTCCGCAAAGTTCCCTATTGTTTACAGTGATGGCGGCCAGAAGTGAGAGCGATTCGGACCGAGAAAGCGACGATTTCCCCATTAATTTGAGCGAGGATGAAAGATTTGTGGATGAGGAAAGTGCAAGTGAAGGACTTGTGGGGAGTGGAAGCGATTCAGATAGGGAAGATGCTGTGAGAGGCGGGTGGGACCTGATATTCAGCTGGGAATGACTACAACAGTAAATAAACACAAGACATATATATACTCTATTAGCCACAACACAACCAGCCCAAAGGACCGTTCACCTAACCCAAGGTTCATAAAGCTTATATATTTACCCAAAGTTACGTACATGACACGCACGTACGGGCAAGTGATCAAATGTTTGGAAGCGCGCGGGTGGGACCTGATATTCAGCTGGGAATGACTACAACAGTAAATAAACACAAGACATATATATACTCTATTAGCCACAACACAACCAGGCTTATATTCAATATGCCACAAATTAATCCCGCATAACAAACACCTAGGTGTTTGTTATGCTAGCTCCTAGCTCCCGTCCATTTAACCCGCCAACACAATTCAAACACCTGCACAACACACACAATCACTCAGCCCAAAGGACCGTTCACCTAACCCAAGGTTCATAAAGCTTATATATGTACCCAAAGTTATGTACGTGACACGCACGTACGGGCAAGCGATCAAATGTTTGGAAGCGCAGCTGCGTACTCACGGTACCGCGTCTGTGTATCCAAATCAAAGTTATCCTGATAAGAGTCTGTGTTGTCCCAGTTCTCTACAGGCGTCTGTGTATCGAAGTCAAAGTCCTCCTGGTAAAGTGTTGTCCGAGTTCTTCGATCTTGACTGCATCTTTCGGGAATGTAAACAATGAAACGCCGGCAGTGTTGTGTTGCTGACTTCCCTCGCAAAATACTCCGCTTCGCACCGACAACTTTCTTCTTTGCTTGCTCAGCTTCTTTCTCCATAATGCAATGAACAAATTGCAACAGATTCACCAACACAGATGTCCAGAATACTGTGGAATAATGAGATGAAAACAGAGCTATTTTGTATTGGCTTCAATGGGGGATCCATACCTCTGTTTCACTGGCTACGTCACGCGCATACGTCATCATCCAAATGAGTTTTCAACCGGAAGTTTAGCGGGAAATTTAAAATTGCACTTTATAAGTTAACCTGGTCGTATTGGCATGTGTTGCAATGTTAACATTTCATCATTGATATATAAACTATCAGACTGCGTGGTCGGTAGTAGTGGCTTTCAGTAGGTCTTTAACTTTAACTTTAACAGGTGACTTTTCAAATGATGCTACATATTAGCAGTAATGTTACTTTTTATAGCAACGCTTTCGCCCCACACTTGACAAATTACGGTTGTCTGTTTGACATATTCCCACTTGAATCCAAACCACCGCCAGACGATGGACCCCCTGCTGTTTTTTGGTGGAATTAATTATTCCTTCATTTGTTACCAGATTCGCACCTTCTTTCTCTCGTATTACCGCAAGCATCACAGCTAACGTTAGCCATGCTGCTACCTCTCATGCGAGGGCGTATACGTTTGTGACGTATGTCGTGAGAGTATGTGACGTGTGTAGAAGCTGCGCTTGTCTGTCTGTGAGAAGGAGATACAGGAAAGAGCGACGAGAACCTGGAGTGTAAAGTCCGCGGCTAAAAGCAACTGCGTGAGAACGCATACTCGAATATCACAATATAGTCATTTTCTATAACGCACAGAGACAAACCCGCGATATATCGTGCATATCGATATATCGCCCAGCCCTACTTATAATCCAGTGCGACTTACACTACCGTTCAAAAGTTTGGGGTCACATTGAAATGCCCTTATTTTTGAAGGAAAAGCACTGTACTTTTCAATGAAGATAACTTTAAACTAGTCTTAACTTTAAAGAAATACACTCTATACATTGCTAATGTGGTAAATGACTATTCTAGCTGCAAATGTCTGGTTTTTGGTGCAATATCTACATAGGTGTATAGAGGCCCATTTCCAGCAACTATCACTCCAGTGTTCTAATGGTACAATGTGTTTGCTCATTGGCTCAGAAGGCTAATTGATGATTAGAAAACCCTTGTGCAATCATGTTCACACATCTGAAAACAGTTTAGCTCGTTACAGAAGCTACAAAACGGACCTTCCTTTGAACAGATTGAGTTTCTGGAGCATCACATTTGTGGGGTCAATTAAACGCTCAAAATGGCCAGAAATAGAGAACTTTCATCTGAAACTCGACAGTCTATTCTTGTTCTTAGAAATGAAGGCCATTCCACAAAATTATTTGGGTGACCCCAAACTTTTGAACGGTAGTGTATATATGGTTTTTTCCTTCTTTATTATGCATTTTCGGCCGGTGCGACTTATACTCCGAAAAATACGGTAATAAAGTATTTCTGATTCTGATAAACAGTTTTATTACGCTCTAACAATGAAAATATTTGATTTATTGCTGATAATTCTACTTTGCGGGAATGTGTTTACCACGGTCAGGCCTGGAACCAACTGTATGACACAAATGAGTGAGTTCATACCTAAAGGGACGTCTCTCAATGCCGGGTTTCTGAGCATTTCCACCTGAGCATAGAAGCAATCCAGGTCAAAATGCAAAATGACTTTGTGTGTCGGCGTCTTCCGGAAGTTAGAGCCTGAAAATGACAAAAACAAATAAATAAACAGATGCATTTGCATATACACACACATTTTGACTTTTTAAGCTATGGTCTTATAATCATCTGATGACATCACCAGTCTTTGCCTTTTCTCTTCTTTCAAGTCTTTTTGCTTTTTGATGCTCTACTTGGAATCTGGTTGCATCCACCAACGCAAAAGCTGAATACTTGCACAGTAATTTAGATTTATGATGATATGTCTGCACCTTTTGGTATGTAGAAACATCTCTCTCACGCTGGTTGTTGTGCTTTTTACTTTACCTGAGACAGCGAATGGCGACCCCTTCATATCTTGCTCCCATTCGGTTTCGTCCTCTTGCGCCTCATCTTCGCTGCTTTCCATTGCAAGCGTGACAAAACGTGAGTTATGTTGGTGTAAACATGAGTGTAGAAATGTAAACTAATATCGATGTTATGCTCGCTGTCGCAGGGGGAAGTAACTGAAGACAATGGCGCATGCAAACGCAGTGCCACCTGCCGACCAGGAGGACTTACTGCAGGGTAATTTCAAGTCATTAGATGAAATACTGGTGGACCATTTTTAAAGTTTGTTTTAGTTCGTTACAATTTTGTAATATTATTATTGACCACCAGATTATTGTAAATATATATTTCTTTCATTAGTTTCAACAGCTCGTAAGAGTCGCCCTGAAGGCTATAAAAGTGGGGTCGAGGACGCGTCCAGGTTCGGTCAGACCCGCTCGTCGTCGGTCCAAACCCCGGCGAGGGTTCAAAGAGCGATGTTCCCGTCGTCCGGTCGTTTTGTCCGGCTCACCTGCCCTTTCACCGGGCGCTGCCAGCGGCCTCATTGCTGGTACAAACATGCCAAAGCAGAAAGTTTGCCTGGAGCCTCCAGCTCTTCATCACCCTTGCTAGTCGACCTCACAGGTGAGTGCTAATTGTTAGCAGGCTTGGAAATTCCTTAGCTTGAGTCACCCGCTTTATTTTCACAAACAATAAACAAAAAAAAAGGTATATTAAATAGTAAAATGTTTAAATTCACTCGATATTACCTGCGTTTGCGCGGGCTACAAATAGTTAATTGAATTGAAAACAGCTGTTGCTCCAAACATGTTTGGTAAACTATAATGTTTATGGTTTCATAAACCCCGTAAAAAAAAATCACTCCCACTTATAACTCTGAATTAAGTCATTTTTTGGTGTTGTCACGCTGCTAAATTGGTAAATGAGTTTACAAACCTAAGGTTTTATTTTGTTGCTAATTCGCGAATCTGCGGATAACTTTAAGTGATACTATTAGTATTAGGCGTGCATTGCATTATTTTTTATTTATTTAAAGGCCTACTGAAATGAATTTTTTTTATTTAAACAGGGATAGCAGATCTATTCTATGTGTCATACTTGATCATTTCGCGATATTGCCATATTTTTGCTGAAAGGATTTAGTATAGAACAACGACGATAAAGATCGCAACTTTTGGTATCTGATAAAAAAAGGCTTGCCCCTACCGGAAGTAGCGTGACGTAGTCAATTGAACATATACGCAAAGTTCCCTATTGTTTACAATGATGGCCGCATGAAGTGAGCGAGATTCGGACCGAGAAAGCGACAATTTCCCCATTAATTTGAGCGAGGATGAAAGATTTGTGGATGAGTAAAGTGCAAGTGAAGGACTAGTGGGGAGTTGAAGCTATTCAGATAGGGAAGATGCTGTGAGAGCCGGGGGTGACCTGATATTCAGCTGGGAATGACTACAACAGTAAATAAACACAAGACATATATATACTCTTATTAGCCACAACGCAACCAGGCTTATATTTAATATGCCACAAATTAATCCTGCATAAAAACACCTACGTGTTTGTTATGCTAGCTCCTCTGCTAGCTCCTAGCTCCATAGAACGCGCCAATACAATTCAAACACCTGATCAACACACACAATCACTCAGCCCAAAAGACCGTTCACCTAACCCAATGTTCATAAAGCTTATATATTTTTAAAAAGTTACGTACGTGACGCGCACATACGGTCAAGCTATCAAATGTTTAGCAGCCAAGGCTGCATACTCACGGTACCTGGTATTCAGCTGGGAATGACTAAAACAGTAAATAAACACAAGACATATTTACTCTATTAGCCACAACACAACCAGGCTTATATTTAATATGACACAAATTAATCTTGCATAAAAACACCTACGTCTTTGTTATGCTAACTCCTAGCTCCTATGCTAGCTCCTAGCTCCATAGAACACGCCAATACAATTCAAACACCTGATCAACACACACAATCACTCAGCCCAAAAGACCGTTCACCTAACCCAAGGTTCATAAAGCTTATATATTTAAAAAAGTTACGTACATACGCAAAAAAAAAGTTGCGCACATACGGTCAAGCGATCAAATGTTTAGAAGCCAAAGCTGCATACTCACGGTAGCACGTCTGCGTCTTTGTCATCCAAATCAAAGTAATCCTGGTAAGAGTCTGTGTTGTCCCAGTTCTCTACAGGCGTCTGTGTATCGAAGTCAAAAGTCCTCCTGGTTAGAGTCTCTGTTATCCGAGTTCTTCCATCCTGACTGCCTCTTTCGGGAATGTAAACAAAGACGCGCCGGCTGTGTACTGTTGTTGCTGACTTCGTTCGAAAAATACGTCCGTTTCGCACCGACAACTTTCTTCTTTGCTTGCTCAGCTTCTTTCTCCATAATGCAATGAACATAATTGCAACAGATTCACGAACACAGATGTCCAGAATACTGTGGAATTACGAAATGAAAACAGAGCTTTTTCGTATTGGCTTCAATGTGGAAGGCATACCCGTGTTCCCCGGGCTACGTCACACGCATACGTCATCCTCAGAGGCGTTTCGAACCGGAAGTTTAGCGGCAAATTTAAAATGTCACTTTATAAGTTAACCCGGCCGTATTGGCATGTGTTATAATGTTAAGATTTCATCATTGATATATAAACTATCAGACTGCGTGGTCGGTAGTAGTGGGTTTCAGTAGGCCTTTAATAATTCTACTTTCATGGCGTATACGTGTCTTCGTTTTCAGAAAAGCGCTTCTTAATTAAATGTATTAGTGTTATTAGTATTATTATTAGTATTATTATTATTAGTAGTATTATTGTCTGGCCGATACAGCAAATGTTAGTGTCAACCCGATACCAAACACAAGAATAGTTTTACCGATAACACCGATAGCAATATTTCATTGCAATATATACTCTGTGTGTGTGTGTGTGTGTGTGTGTGTGTGTGTATATATATATATATATATATATATATATATATATATATATATATATATATATATATATATATATATATATATATATATATATATATATATATATATATATATATAATTTGTTTATTTATTTTTTACAAATTTTGATACAGCAAATGTTAGTGTCAACCCGATACCAAGTAAACACAAGAATAGTTTTACAGATACACCGATAGCAATATTTCATTGCAGTATATATATATATATATATATATATATATATATATATATACACACTACCGTTCAAAAGTTTGGGGTCACATTGAAATGTCCTTATTTTTGAAGGAAAAGCACTGTACTTTTCAATGAAGATAACTTTAAACTAGTCTTAACTTTAAAGAAATACACTCTATACATTGCTAATGTGGTAAATGACTATTCTAGCTGCAAATGTCTGGTTTTTGGTGCAATATCTACATAGGTGTATAGAGGCCCATTTCCAGCAACTATCACTCCAGTGTTCTAATGGTACAATGTGTTTGCTCATTGGCTCAGAAGGCTAATTGATGATTAGAAAACCCTTGTGCAATCATGTTCACACATCTGAAAACAGTTTAGCTCGTTACAGAAGCTACAAGACTGACCTTCCTTTGAGCAGATTGAGTTTCTGGATCATCACATTTGTGGGGTCAATTAAACGCTCAAAATGGCCAGAAAAAGAGAACTTTCATCTGAAACTCGACAGTCTATTCTTGTTCTTAGAAATTAAGGCTATTCCACAAAATTGTTTGGGTGACCCCAAACTTTTGAACGGTAGTGTGTATATATATATATATATATATATATATATATATATATATATATATATATATATATATATATAAATATTTTTTTTTTACAAATTTAGATTTTTAATTTGATTATTATAATAGGAAGACCTAGACGAGGACCCACATTTTATCAACTAAAGCCAATGTTAGAATATAGTCACTTATTTCACTTAAATTCATCCATCCATCCATTTTTTACCGCTTTGGGGGTGTTGGAGCCTATCTCAGCTGAATTCAGTAATTGGCATATGAAACATCACTTTAGACCAGGGGTGTCAAACTAATTTTAGATTGGCACTCACAGGTGAGTGCTAATTGTTAGCAGGCTTGGAAATTCCTTAGCTTGAGTCGCCCGCTTTTTTATTTTCACAAACAATAAACAAAAAACAATTGCAGATTAAATAGTAAAATGTTTAAATTCACTCGATATTACCTGGGTTTGCTCGGGCTACAAATGCAGTTAATTTAACTGAAAACAGCTGTTGCTCCAAACATGTTTGGTAAACTATAATGTTTATGGTTTCATAAACCGCGTATAAAAAATCACTCCCACTTATAACTCTGAAATGAGTCATTTTTTGGTGTTGGGACGCTGTCAAATTGGTAAATGAGTTTACAAACACAAGGTTTTATTTTTTTGCTAATTCGCGAATCTGCGGATAACTTTAAGTGATACTATTAGTATTAGTTGTGCATTGCATACATTTTTTTAAATTTAATAATTCTACTTTCATGGCGTATACGTCTCTTCGTTTTCAGAAAAGCGCTTCTTAATTAAATGTATTGGTGTCAGGGGCGCCGCTAGGGATTTTGGGCCCCATGAAAAGAATCTTTACAGGGCCCCCTGTATTATAATTTCATCATCATTAGGAGGCCCCCCTCCATCATGGGCCCCTAGAATCCGTCTCCTTTACACCCCCTTTTCGGCGCCCCTGATTGGTGTTATTAGTATTATTATTAGTATTATTATTATTAGTATTATTATTATTATTGTCTGGCCGATACAGCAAAGGTTAGTGTCAACCCGATACCAAGTAAACACAAGAATAGTTTTACCGATAACACCGATAGCAATATTTCATTGCAATATATATATATATATATATATATATATATATATATATATATATATATATATATATATATATATATATAAATAAATAAAGGGTGTGGGAAAAAATCGCTTCGAATTCGAATCGCGATTCTTACGTTGTGCGATTCAGAATCGATTCTCTTTTTTTTTTTAAAGATTTTTTTTTTGTGGGCAGCACGGTGGAAGAGGGGTTAGTGAGTCTGCCTCACAATACGAAGGTCCTGAGTAGTCGTGAGTTCAATCCCGGGCTCGGGATCTTTCTGTGTGGAGTTTGCATGTTCTCCCCGTGACTGCGTGGGTTCCCTCCGGGTACTCCGGCTTCCTCCCACCTCCAAAGACATGCACCTGGGGATAGGTTGATTGGCAACACTAAATTGGCCCTAGTGTGTGAATGTGAGTGTGAATGTTGTCTGTCTATCTGTGTTGGCCCTGTGATGAGGTGGCGACTTGTCCAGGGTGTATCCCGCCTTCCGCCCGATTGTAGCTGAGATAGGCTCCAGCGCCCCCCGCGACCCTGAAAGGAATAAGCGGTAGAAAATGGATGGATGGATGGGATTTTTTTTGTATTTTTTATATTTTTTTGTATTTTATTTTAATTTTTTTTAAATTAATCAATCCAACAAAACAATACACAGTAATACCATAACAATGCAATCCAATTCCAAAACCAAACCCGACCCAGCAACACTCAGAACTGCAATAAACAGAGCAATTGAGAGGAGACACGACACAGAACAAACCAAAAGTAGTGAAACAAAAATGAATATTATCAACAACCGTATCAATTAGTTACAATTTCAACATAGCAGTGATTAAAAATCCCTCATTGACATTATCATTAGACATTTATAAAAAAAAAAAAGAATAGTGTCACAGTGGCTTACACTTGCATCTCATAAGCTTGACAACACACTGTGTCCAATATTTTCACAAAGATACAATAAGTCACATTTTTGGTTCATTTAATAGTTAAAACTAATTTACATTATTGCAATCAGTTGATAAAACATTGTCCTTTGCAATTATAAAAGCTTTTTACAAAAATCTACTACTCTGCTTGCATGTCAGCAGACTGGGGTAGATCCTGCTGAAATCTATGTATTGAATGAATAGAGAATCCTTTTGAATCGGGGAAAAAATCATTTTTGAATCGAGAATCGTGTTGAATTGGAAAAAAAAATTGATTTATATATATATATATATATATATATATATATATATATATATATATATATATATATATATATATATATATATATATATATATATATATTAGGGCTGTGAATCTTTGGGTGTCCCACGATTTGATTCAATATCGATTCTTGGGGTCACGGTTCGATTCAAAATAGATTTTTTTTTCAATTCAACACGATTCTCGATTCAAAAACGATTTTTTCCCGATTCAAAAGGATTCTCTATTCATTCAATACATAGGATTTCAGCAGGATCTACCCCAGTCTGCTGACATGCAAGCAGAGTAGTAGATTTTTGTAAAAATCCCTAATATATGTATATAATAATATATATATATATATATATATATATATATATATATATATATATATATATATATATATATATATATATATATATATATATATTTTATTAATTTTTACAAATCTTGCTTTTTAATTTGATGATTATATTAGGAAGACCTAGACGAGGACCCACATTTTATCAACTAAAGCCAATGTTAGAATATAGTCACTTATTTCACTTAAATTCATCTAACCATCCATGTTTGACACTCCTGCATCAGACAGATCATTTGGATCAACCGTCAACATTCATCAATTTACAACACAACTTAGAATTTTTTTTTACTTTAAACTCTCGTGCGTGTGTGATCAAGGTTGGTCTTTTCTTACATTTTAGTAAAGCCATTTACAAAAGGTAAACGTGGTAGGCTATAGGCTACGAGGAGCTAGCAGCTACACAACAGCAAACAAGCTAGACATAGTAAATACATGTCCTTAATTGACTAATATAGTCTGTAACACCACATTTGTCAATATGAACATGTATCAAATAATTATAGTTGCATATTACTTACACATACAAAGTCTTTAAGGCAGAAGAGTAAGAAAGTATCCAGTGACAAACGTGTCCGCATCATTAAAGTTGCTGCCTCATCCGCTTAACTTATGAATTGTTGTGGCCAAACTGTCCCACTGGGTTGAGTTTTTCCTTGCCCTGATGTGGGATCTGAACCGAAGATGTCGTTGTGGCTTGTGCAGCCCTTTGAGACACTTGTGATTTAGGGCTATATAAATAAACATTGATTGATTGATAGAAAACGCTCTGAAGCCCGCAGACTTTTTTGGGGCTCTTGGAATCACTAATAAGCCAGAATTCTTAGAACGCAGATTCAGGGATGATGTTTGATAAGAAATTATCGAGTTCGACCCCATTATCGAATCCTCTTATCGAACCGATTCCTTATCAATTCTCTTATCGAATCCAGATAGGTTGTTGTATATGGAAAAAAACGCAATATTTGGTTTAACAAAAGCTCACTTTTATTTTAAAAGGAAAAAAATAAATAAAATAAAAAAATAAATATTGACTGTTAACCCCCTAAAAAAAAAAAAAAAAAAAAATATTGACTGTTGTTACCCAAAGTATATTAAGTGGGATTTTTCAGAAAAACAAATATATACAGTAACGCAAAAACAACCTGTCTCTGTGATCACTATAGGTGTATAGCCATGCCTTGAGGCGTTTTTTTCCGGGCCATTATTTTTGCTGCTTGTGTGACATCACAGGAAATGACGTAGCTCAGTAGCTCAGTCATTAGACTAAGCTACGTCATTTCCTGTGATGTCCCACAGGGCATTTCTTGTGGGACGGGATTTGTTCCCGGGGATTCGAATAAAGAACCAACTCTTTTTCTTTACTATAGTGGCCTTGATAACGGGAACCGGTTCTCAAAAAAGGATTCGAGTCCATGGAATCGGTTCTTTTTGTATCGAACAACCGGGAGAACCGGTTTCGAACATCATCCCTACGCAGATTTTTGCCCGGGACAATGGTACAATACAGTCAGCAAGATAGAATTGAGCTAGACTGTTTAGTATTTGAAATGTAAGTAGTAAAACCTTAAAGTCGTATCTTAAGTGCAGAGGAAGCCAGTGCAGGTGAGCCAGTATAGGCGTAATATGCCAAGCCTGTTTTGCAGTCTTACTTTTTATTTTCCTTTTGTGCAGGTGACCAAAATGACGATCGGCCCGCCGTACGTGGAGCACACGTAATCAACGAGCCCTCAGACGAATCCCTCCAGGAGCTCGAGCGCATCAACAAAGCGATTGAAACGGCCAAGTACGAAGTGGAGCGGGAGCAGAGGCGACTGTCGTGCTACCACACTGCCGAGGCCGCCGCCGCATCCAGACCGGTCGCAGCAAATGGTGTAAATTCAAGCAAAGTGTCATACTCGTGCTCGGATGGTAACAAAACGCCTTCCCGATTGGGGAAGTATGTGGTTGACATTTCCAAACCGAGGACCGATTTGGAGTACGACCCAATGTCCAACTTTTCAGCTGACTTCGGATCTTACAAGTCATCGTATAAAGCGCAAAAAGGCAAACGCGTGCACCTAAAGCCTCTAAACCATCAGGTCCCGCCGTGCCGCCCTGTGACATTGGACGACGCCCATGATGACAGCGTCCTGATTATCGACGTGCCGTGCTCGCCTGAACGGAAGCCCGCCCCAGCTCCGAAACGCGCCGGCTGTGACGCTGACAAGAAGCAACACAAGGAGAAGAGCGCTGATGAATGTGAAGCGTCGGCAGGAAGTGTGATTGACTTGACAGGATGCGTGGAGGACCCTGGCGGCCAGAGTCCCGAAGCAGCAAGTCTCCAGTCGGCTGAAGATGAATGCTGCACTTCAGAAGAGGAAACTCAAAATGCAAACAGTGCTGAACAAGTCATCAAGCCCACAGAGTACAACACCGCCCAGCCCTCTTCTCCCACCGGCACGTGCACTGACGCGTGCAATACAGCTGACTGCCACCAGGCGCCAGAAGAAGAAGCTGTAAGCACAAGTCTAGAATCGTCTTCCCTCGCCGCATGTGAGCATCTGTTGTCGAAAGGCGGCAGCAGAGAGGTTATCGTAATTGACTCGAGCGCCGACGAGGAAGAGAACGGCTACTCTGCCGTGGATCTGTCGGACAGCGACCCTGAAGAGGAGTGCTACCGCATCTTCATGGAGGCCAAGGAGAGTGGCGACCAAGAGCAGCCCGAGGTGTCCAAGTTTGTTTACTTTACGGAAAAGTTCACTTTCAACTAAAGCTGCAAGATAATCAACAATGAGGTTTTGATTAGTGCGATTACTAGGGGTATAACGGTACGTGTATTTGTATTGAACCGTTTCGGTACGGGGGTTTCAGTTCTGTTCGGATGTGTACCAAACGAGTTTCCACATGGACATTAAGTCGGACATATCGCACGTTGTGTAAACAATGCAGCCCGAGGCACAACACACAGCATGCTAGCAGCGACTGGGCTACAATAGACTGACCATACGTCCTCTTTTCACCGGACATGTCCTCTTTTGCGGAGCTGTCCGAGCGGAGTTTCTTAAATGCCTCAAATGTCCGGCATTTTGAGTTAGGGTTGCGTGTATTTTCAATGTACGTTCAGGGTTTAGAAGGGTTTAGAAGGGGTTAAAAACAAAACAAATTTTGCGCGCAGCAGCATTGGTGAGGGAGGGGCAGAGACCGAGAGCGAGAGAGTTATGATAAACACGCATGCGTCGCCAGGCTCTGCTTTTTATCCATAGATTTAGCATATTTAATTTTTTATTATCTATAGCAGGGGTGTCAAAAGTGTGCCCCGGAGGCCATTTGCGGCCCACAGCTAATGTTTTAAAGGCCCACGGCACATTCTAAAAATACTATTAAAATAAACAAAAACATAACAAAAGTGAAATAAAAAAGCTTAAAGGTTAAATGCAATTTAGAAAAAGTTGCAATGTTGACTAATAAAACAAAGCATTTTTTTTATTTTTTTCAAACTGTCATTGCTTGTAATAATCATAATATTGAATCAAAATCAATGTTATTATGAATTATTGACCTATCCAAGGTTCCGATTACTTCACATCAAATATTCCACTAAGGAAAATATTTTTGGTGGAAGATTTTGCAAATTTGGTAAATAAATAACCAAAAAATGTATATCACGGTATGTTTTCTTACTGTACCAAAAATGAACCGAACCATGACCTCTAAACAGAGGTACGTACCGAACCGAAATTTTTGTGTACCGTTACACCCCTAGCGATTACATAGGCAAAAAAATATTATTTTGCTGCTGTCACTGGCATTTGAGTGACAGACATGTTCGCCAATCAGAATTGTTATTGAGCCTCGCCTTTGTTTGTCTCGTTTCCACAGGGAAAAAAGAGGTCTCGCAGCACCTGAGCGCATTCAACAGAAATTAATTGAACACAGTCAGTCTTTTTAGTCATTCACAATCCTTGTCTCTGTGGGCGGAGAAAGGGGCGCCGTCTTAAAACACACACAGAGAGCCTCCCTTCTCGCTAGTGGGAAGTGCTGCGACGTAACAAAAATTTACAAAGCCAAATGTCCCGTTGTGGGACTATTTCAGCTTCAAATTTGATGGGCGATATGAGCCCATTAACGCAGTAAACAAGCGAGGATGTGGTGATCATTTGACTGCAATAAAAAGGACAACGTCCGACCAGGTTTTTTTAACTGGGGAAAATTGCACTTTAGGATGTTCAATATTTATTTAAGAAAACATTTTTCTTACAGAAATTACACATTTTTTATTTAGATATTTATATTTCAATTACAGTACAATGGTAAACAATTCTACAGTAATAAGAAATACAAGTATATAGCATTTTAAATGGTTACTCGCATTATTAAAATGTTTATATTATACACACTGTATAATTTGATTGTTGCTTTGGTTTAAGAGCATGATGTAAACAAAAGCTGTCTGCATGAAGCCAAATCTTTTTTTTGTAAATGATTGCATATTCAAATTTTTTGGCACTTTTAGACAAGAGACAGTCTAAGACTAACAGGTCTTCCTTCACTCATTATTTTCAGTTTTATGCATATTTAGGTATAAGATATAAAAATCGTAATTTTGGAGAGAAAAATCGCAGTTAAGTTTTTTTCCGCAAAATCCTGCGGCCATAATTTCAAGTCTTTGAACAAACTAACTCCTGTTTCTGTTAGATTGAGCCTATGGATGTGGCCAAGCCCGACATTCCGACCGTCAAACCCCAAGAGCTACCAGCCAAGAGGAGGATTGCTCATAAGGCCGAAGATACTGAGGTGTTCAACACTCGCTACACATGTGACTCTATTGTCCATAAGATGAGTTCATTGCAAACAATATGGCGAGTGTAACGCGTATGAGTTTCACACCAACCGCTGAGTAGCAACATTTTAAAGCACACACAGAGGTAGATTTTCTTTTTTTTTAAAAATATATTTATTTCAGGCAATGACAAAAAAATAATAATAAAAAAAAGTACAAAGTTGACAACACATAATATAAACTAATATAGTGCAGAATGTAATGTACAGTATGTAATGCATGATTGTCCAGTTTTGCCTGAAAGGGAGTGGGAAGAAGATAATTTATTTAATCCCACCCCCAGTTCTCCATTCAGTGATTATTCACATGAGTTTCACTCTTACTTTGTTCAAGGATTATAATACAAATGTTGTATCATAGTGGCATTACCACAGGTAACAATAATTGTTACACTGTAACAATAATTTGTATCAACAATGTAGGAATAATGAATATACCAACAATGGTAATACCATGAATTGATTACGTGGACCCCGACTTAAACAAGATGAAAAACTTATTCGGGGGTGACCATTTAGTGGTCAATTGTACGGAATATGTACTGAACTGTGCAATCTACTAATACAAGTTTCAATCAATAGACAAAATAGCAACAATTGTAATAGACAACATAGCAATGGTAAGGAAACATTGAGCACATGTTAACACTTTGAGACAGAGTACAGCAGCAGGTCAAATTAAAGACCCTCATCTCTATATTTGAACCAGACCCCATGTTTGTATAACGGTTTAAATCAATTAATAGTTTGGCGTTGCTTGTGTTGAAAGTCCAGTTTGTTCCATAGTTTTACTCCGCATACAGACACACAAAAACGTTTACGAGTGGTTTGAGCTCTCGGCAATAAGAAATATCCAAAGCCTCAAGTTATGAGCCTGCACTCGTCTTATAAAAAAACGTTGTAGATTAGGCGGCAATAATTTGTTAAATGCTTTATATAAGATTATTAATGTATTATATTTAACAAGGTCATCTAATTTGAGCAACTTTGATTGCATAAACAGATTATGAGTATGTTCTAAATAACCAACATAGTGATTGATCCGCACTGCTCTTTTCTGTAATATGATCAGAGGATGAATTGTGTTGTGGTAAGTATTCCCCCATACTTCAACACAGTATGTAAGGTATGGCAGTACCAAGGTGCAGTATAGAGTACGGAGTGCATTTTCATTGAGGTATAGTTTTGCTTTGTTTATAATTGAGAGGCTTTTGGAGATTTGTTTTAACGTGTCGGTCAGACATCAGGTTTCCGTGATAGTTTACTATCAATTATTACTCCCAAAAATGTATTCTCATTTACGATTTCAATTTATTATTATTTAATAGATGCAGTCCTTTCGGAATGCTTCAAATGCAAATACAGTCGAACCTCAACTTACAAGCTTAATTAATTCAATGGTTGAGCTATTGATTTAAAACTCTTAAGACCCGCCTGCTAAACTGAATTAAACCCCCCCCCCACAAAAAACCCCACAATTTTAACATGTCTTTTAAAAAGAAAAACAATACATATATTGTTGAAGTAATAGTGGACGGGTGGATGGAATATAATAATGTAAATTCTTTACCTCTTCCAGCAGACTGAAGAGGACTTTAAAATCCTTTCTTCCCATCTCATTATATCAGACATGTACAATGGGCCAAGTTGCTGAAGAGCTTGTCAATAAAGCTGAGTAATGGTGTTAAATGTGGATGTTCCTTGTTGTGCTACTGTAGCTCCCACAATCAGTGTAGTGGGGGTAAAGGTGGGCGCTTGTCATTTACTTCATATACATATTTAAAAACACTCACACCCCAGACAATGGCCATATGCACTTACACCTTTGCCACCGCTTGAACACCCGAGGGGCGATGGATGGCAGAATAGTGATTTAGATGGCAGCAGCCTGCCACCGTTAGCCCCCCTCCCTCCGCTCCCCTCTGTTGCAAGTTTTGTGGATTCTGTGTAACATGTTTGTGTGCTTATGGCTATAGTTTTTTTGTTGGCTTCAGTCTGGACCATCTTCCCCTAAGACCCCAGTCTAAGATGGATTTTTTTTTTTTTTTACTCTTCTTCACCCACCCCGCAGCGTTTACCTTTCCCCCTTGTTGTGTCCCTGTACAATTTCTAATCTTGAACAGAATTGTGCTGAAAACTACTGTGATTAGGGATGCGCCGGTCGATTGGCCACCAATCGGTATTGCTGGGTTGGAGGGCAAACAAGCTTGAGCCTAGCAATAAATCAAGTGGAAAACACGTTAGTAAGTGAAGAGTTTATGGTGGAAATGCTGCTTTGCTGTGCTGTTCCAAGCGTTCACATCGAGAGATGGGAAATATCTTTTATGAAGTCCAAAAAAAACGTTTCATAAAGGGAAGGCAAGTTATGAGTGCGCATCGAGGGAAATGGCTGTCAAATAGAGATGTCCGATAATGGCTTTTTTGCCGATATTCGATATTGTCCAACTCTTAATTACAGATTCCGATATCAACCGATACCGCATACTTGCCAACCCTCCCGGAATTCAGCGCCTCTCCCGAAAACCTCACGGAAGAAATTTTCTCCCGAAAATCTCCCGGAATTCAGCGGGCGCTGGAGGCCACGCCCCCTCCAGCTCCATGCGTACCTGAGTAAGGACAGCGGCAACAGTCTGTTTTCACGTCCGCTTTCCCACGATATAAACAGCGTGCCTGCCCAGTCACGTTATAACTGTAGAATGATTGAGGGCGAGTTCTTGGTTTCTAATGTGGGTTTATTGTTAGGCAGTTTCATTAACGTCCTCCCAGCGCGGTAACAACACACAACAGCAGTCACGTTTTCTTCTACCGTAAAGCAGTTTGTCTGCCGTAAACAGCAATGTTGTGACACTCTTAAACGGGACAATACTGCCATCTACTGGATAGCCTCCGGAACACTGAAATTCAAGTCTTTCTTTTATCTATATGTATCCATCCATCCATTTTCTACCGCTTATTCCCTTCTGGGTCGCGGGGGTGCTGGAGCCTATCTCAGCTACAATCGGGCGGAAGGCGGGGTACACCCTGAACAAGTTGCCAACACAGGATAAATCTATATATATATATATATATATATATATATATATATATATATATATATATATATATATATATATATATATATATATATATATATATATATATATATATATATATATATATATATATATATATATATATATATATATATATATATATATATATATATATATATATATATATATATATACTACCGTTCAAAAGTTTGGGGTCACATTTTCAATGAAGATAACTTTAAACTAGTCTTAACTTTAAAGAAGTACACTCTATACATTGCTAATGTGGTAAATGACTATTCTAGCTGCAAATGTCTGGTTTTTGGTGCAATATTTACATAGGTGTATAGAGCCCATTTCCAGCAACTATCACTCCAGTGTTTTAATGGTACAATGTGTTTGCTCATTGACTCAGAAGGCTAATTGATGATTAGAAAACCCTTGTGCAATCATGTTCACACATCTGAAAACAGTTTAGCTCGTTACAGAAGCTACAAAACTGACCTTCCTTTGAGCAGATTGA
This sequence comes from Entelurus aequoreus, assembly GCF_033978785.1. Classification (NCBI taxonomy): domain Eukaryota; kingdom Metazoa; phylum Chordata; class Actinopteri; order Syngnathiformes; family Syngnathidae; genus Entelurus; species Entelurus aequoreus. The sequence continues at coordinate 16,126,956 of NC_084747.1, read as the reverse complement.
GTTTCTGGAGCATCACATTTGTGGGGTCAATTAAATGCTCAAAATGGCCAGAAAAAGAGAACTTTTATCTGAAACTCGACAGTCTATTCTTGTTCTTAGAAATGAAGGCTATTCCACAAAATTGTTTGGGTGACCCCAAACTTTTGAACGGTAGTGTATATATATAAAATACTCGAGTTGGTGAATTCTAGCTGTAAATATACTCCTACCCTCTTAACCACGCCCCCAACCACACCCCCACTCCCCACCTCCCGGAATCGGAGGTCTCAAGGTTGGCAAGTATGCGATACCGATATATACAGTCGTGGAATTAACACATTATTATGCCTAATTTTGTTGTGATGCCCCGCTGGATGCATTAAACAATGTAACAAGGTTCTCCAAAATAAATCAACTCAAGTTATGGAAAAAAAAATGCCAACATGGCACTGCCATATTTATTATTGAAGTCACAAAGTGCAAAGTGTCGGTATTGTAGCGTCCCGGAAGAGTTAGTGCTGCAGGTGGTTCTGGGTATTTGTTCTGTTTTGTTTATGTTGTTGCGGTGCGGATGTACTCCCGAAATGTGTTTGTCATTCTTGTTTGGTGTGGGTTCACAGTGTGGCGCATATTTGTGACAGTGTTAAAGTTGTTTATAAGTCAACCCTCAGTGTGACCTGTATGGCTGTTGACCAAGTATGTGTTTCATTCACTTGTGTTTGAAAAGCCGTAGGTATTATGTGATTGGGCCGGCATGCAAAGGCAGTGCCCTTAAGGTTTATTGGCGCTCTGTACTTCTCCCTACGTCCGTGTACCACTTCGTACAGCGGCGTTTTACTTTTTGAAACCGATACAGATAATTTCCGATATCACATTTTAAAGCATTTATCGGCCGATAATGGCAGTCCGATGTTATCGGACATCTCTACTCTCAAACATGTCTCTTTCATCTTGTGGAGTAAAATCGGACTAACTTTCTCAGTTGTGATGTCAGTGGCCGCAATTGTAGTCAAAACATTTTAGATTTTTCTCTATCCTCTTGTTGTGGGGTGGACTGACAAAATGAAATCTAACACAGAAGTGCTCTAAAATCCAATGAATAAGATGCAACACTTCATGATCAAATTGTAAAACCTTCATCAACATCCTTCTCTTCAGCTGCCAGTGGCCAAGAGGAGACCACAACCACTAGTCCTTGTTCCTCTGCGAGGACCGACGCCGGCATTCACAGCCTCCCAGCTCGCCGCCGCGCCAAAGATTCAGCAGATTCAGCAGAAGGCGTCCATGTTGACCGCCTCCGTGAAAGGAGGCCAATCGTTCCTCTCGTCCATCGGTCCGAGGAAGCCAGAGAGCCCATTGACTGCTTCTGTCCCAGTCGCTGTCAACACTCCACCTGCTGCTCAACACAACAAGAGTTTGTTGTCTTTGCATTTTGCTTTAACTTGTAGCTCTTTAGAACTCCGTCTTAATAGTTTTTGTTTACCACTTTTAAACAAGTGTCAGCGGTGCCACAGTAGTGTACTCGAAGGGTCAAACACCCTTGATTACTTCTCAAAAGTGCATTTAGTAAGCCTTAGTAGGAACAAACCGCTTTGTCTGTAGTCTTCCCTCTCCACATCGCAATTCAAAGTTTGTAGCTTGACTCTACTGCAGGTTTTTGGTCATCAAAATGTTATTTTAAAGGTATTTTTGGCTTAAGTGAAGCATATTGAACTGGCTAAATGAACTAGAAATACCAATACTTGAGTAGTATTGACCAATAGATGAGACCAAACCAATCAGAGCAAGCTGTTCAGGATCATGAAGTGAATTCTATTCAGCCTCAGCCAGGCGTGTAAAGGTGACCGTGTGGGTGGTACTTCAATGCTCGAGAGCTCTCATAGTGTTTGAAACCCCATGTTTAGAAGGTCATAAACAGTTTGTTAATGCTCTCGCGATGAACATATTTAAATTTGAATACCCTTTTAATTCACGAAAATGTATTGACTACGGTCAATGAACCAATGAACAGCGATAAAGGAGGGATAGTACTACGCACAGTAACCGTGCACTTGTCCAACATATAGCTGCCATACTATATATCACATACAACAACGTAACATCAAGGAGTAGGACAGGAAGACACAAACATGAGCAACATTAGCATAGCTATGTGTGCTAGAGTGCCAACATGACAATTTTGATAGCAACTTCATGCTAGTTTAGAAATCACTTGGAGCTCACATGTCTGGAGCTGATTGATGGATAGTTTGCAGAGCTCCAGGCTTTTGTTTTAGGAATGCGTAGTGAAGCCAGTCCTCATGAAGTGGGCATATACACTAGGGAGGTTCATCTAGGGCAGGGGTGTCAAAATTGTTTTAATTGGGGGCCACATCACAGTTATGGCTGCCCTCAGAGGGCCACTTGTAACAGTGAATGATATACACATTTGAAGTTGCTTCATTATACAATTTTTTATTGTTATATATATTTTTACGTACACTGTAAGAAAAACATGTAGATTTGAGACTAATGTTTAGCTGTCGAAGTTTTACCATAAAATGTACCATGTTTTTTACAATGTAAATGGGATAACAGTACCACTGTTTTACTGTATAATCTATGGTCGTTTTTACGGTGTATTACTGTAAATGGAAAAACAATATTACACATTTTTTGTTTTGTGTTTTTAGGCTGGGGTTACGTTATGCATCCATTAGATGGAGCTGCGCTAAAGGGAATGTCAACAAAACAAATAGTGATCGTACTGACACTTCTACTTGCTGCTCTCTGTTCAACAACCCACTGTTCCAGTTTGTCCTCCAACTGTAGCCATCTCGCTTTGTTCCCTCAGAAACGCTGTTTAGTCTTCTTTACTTGGCGCAGGTCATCATGTTGCTTCCTCCACTTCCGCACCATTAATTCGTTAATTTAAAATTCTCTCGCTGCTGCTCTATTCCCATGTTCTACTGCGTGACTGATCGCCTTGAGTTTAAACTCTGCGTCGTAAGTGCGTCTCTTAATAGGAGCCATTTTTGGGTCTTTACATAAAGTTTAGGTCTCGCAACTACGGGACTTCATTTTCCCTCGTAGAAGAAGAAGTTCTTCTTCTACGGTAAGCAGCCGCCGACTTAATTTTCCCCCATAGAAGTGCTTCTTGGAAAATGAAGTCGGCGTAGTTACCGTAGTTGCGAGACCTGTTGTGGCTCAATATTGGTCCATATATAAGGCGCACCGGATTATAAGGCGCACTGTCAGCTTTTGGAGGAAATTGGAGATTTTTAGGTGCGCCTTATAGTGCGGAAAATACGGTACTTATTTTGATGGTTGGAATGTGCGATAATATTTGTTGCAATATTTAGATTAAGTTTGAAATAGGAAATTGCATACAGTACATGTATTTTTTTTCTGTCCAAATAGAAAGTTGACTACATTTAGAAACAAATAGACACATGGTAATTCCAGGCCTTTGCAGGCCACATAAAATTAGTTTGACACACGTGATCTAGGGATACACATCACTCTTAGAAAATCATTAGTCATTTATGGATTAATGGGCAACTTTAAAGGCCTACTGAAAGCCACTACTACCGACCACGCAGTCTGATAGTTTATATATCAATGATGAAATCTTAACATTGCAACACATGCCAATACGGCCGGGTTAACTTATAAAGTGCAATTTTAAATTTCCCGCTAAACTTCCGGTTGAAAACATCTATATATGATGACGTATGCGCGTGACGTCAATCGTTGAAACGGAAGTATTGGTACCCCATTGAATCCAATACAAAAAAGCTCTGTTTTCATCTCAAAATTCCACAGTATTCTGGACATCTGTGTTGGTGAATCTTTTGCAATTTGTTTAATAAACAATGAAGACTTCAAAAAAGAAAGGTGTAGGTGGGATCGGTGTATTAGCGGCTGGCTGTAGCAACACAACAAGGGGGACTTTGACTTGGATAGCAGACGCGCTAGCCGACTCTAGCCGCCGACCGCACGAATGATCGGGTGAAGTCCTTCGTCCTTCCGTCGATCGCTGGAACGCAGGTGAGCACGGGTGTTGATGAGCAGATGAGGGCTGGCGCAGGTGGAGCACTGTTTTTATCATAGCTCTGTGAGGTCCCGTAGCCAAGTTAGCTCCAATGGCGTTGTTAGCAACAGCATTGTTAAGCTTCGCCAAACTGGGAATTATTAACCGTGTTGTTACATGTCCATGGTTTAATAGTATTGTTGATCTTCTGTCTATCCTTCCAGTCAGGGATTTATTTATTTTATTCCTATCTGCATTTGAGCCCGATGCTATCACATTAGCTCAGTAGCTAAAGAGCTTCGCCGATGTATTGTCGTGGAGATAAAAGTCACTGTGAATGTCCATTTCGCGTTCTCGACTCTCATTTTCAAGAGGATATAGTATCCGAGGTGGTTTAAAATACAAATCCGTGATCCACAATAGAAAAAGGAGAGTGTGGAATCCAATGAACCCTTGTACCTAAGTTACGGTCAGAGCGAAAAAAAGATAACGCACTGCACTGTAGTCCTTCACTCTCACGTTCCTCATCCACGAATCTTTCATCCTCGCTCAAATTAATGGGGTAATTGTCGCTTTCTCGGTCCGAATCTCTCGCTGCATTGTAAACAATGGGGTAATGTGAGGAGTCCTTCCTCCGGTGACGTCACGCTACTTCCGGTATAGGCAAGACTTTTTTTTTTTTTTATCAGCGACCAAAAGTTGCGACCTTTATCGTCGTTCTCTACTAAATCCTTTCAGCAAAAATATGGCAATATCGCAAAATGATCAAGTATGACACATAGAATGGATCTGCTATCCCCGTTTAAATAAAAACATTTTATTTCAGTAGGCCTTTTAAATACTATACAGAGAAATGGTTTGATAACAGATTATTAACGAAATGCTCTGTCCTCACAGCAGTCAACTATGTTCCTCTGGGCTCGGCTGTGCTCAACGTGGGCAATAACCTGCGCCTGATCCTCCCTCAGGGCACCATCCCGCTCACCTCTGCCTGCAGTGTGGTCTCCTCCGTTCTTACGCCCATCACTCGAGTGCATACAAGCTCAGTCACAGTCAGGCCCCCCACGTTCACGTCGCCCGCTGTTTTGAGCACGCCAAGGTATCGCGCGGGCGCGCCTCTGCTCATTCCCCCCGCTGCACGTAGACCTTTTCAGCCATCAGTGTCATCACTGCTTTCAACCGCCGCCAGTAGCACAAACGGACAAGCCGCCACTAAGGTACGAATGCGTGTAAAATCTTTTAAAAATTCCACACTACTGAGTTGTTTTCTTTGAAAGCCGGTAGCCTCCAAGCGAAAGGGGAAGGCGCAGGGCGAGGCGAGCAGAGACAAAGTCCCTCATGATGTCAGACAGCGCTATGTCACCATGTTCATGGAGGCCTTCCTCGCCACCACCACCAATGTCAACGAGGCCTTTGAAAAGGTAAGCCGGTGCGCCTCCGAGTCCATGGTGACGCTCCGTTTTACCACCCCGTCATTTGATTGACAGGCGCTGGCCGAGGAGAAGGCGCTGTACAATCGTAGCAGCAACAAACTGAAGTATCTGAGCGTTGCTGTGAACGTGCTTAAGAGGTTGAAAAAACCCGTTGCCGCCAAAGGTGAAAGACTCCTGGGAGGTTGGGGGGGGTTAAATGATGTGTTTTGCTGACTTTGCTGATTCTCCTTTTTGCTGATGCAGATGAGGATAAAGTCAACAGCAAAACCCACAAAGGAAATATTCCACTCAACCGGAAGAAGCTCAGGGGAAACGGTGATATTTACTTGTGCATATTCATTAATTTATCCATTTAGGGGTGTCCTGATCCGATATTGATATTGTATATCAGTCCAATGTCAGCAGAAAAAGAGTATTGAATGATAGTGGTGTCAAAAAATAATGAACACGCGGAGTTATGTACCATATTTTCCGCACTGTAAGGCGCACCGGATTATAAAGCGCACCTTCAATGAATGGCATATTTCAAAACTTTGTGCATATATAAGGCGCACCGGATTATAAAGCGCACCTATGCATCCATTAGATGGAGCTGCGCTAAAGGGAATGTCAACAAAACAGTCAGGTCAGTCAAACTTTATTAATAGATTACAAACCAGCGTTCTGACAACTCTGTTCACTCCCAAAATGAATAAACAGCTGTTTTATTATTTTCCCCGAGGTAAAGTCGGTGACGTGGTGTTTTGTTTATCTTTTAACAGCAAGGTATAACAGTAGTGCAACATTTATATCACATAGTGGAGGGGAACTTTACCCTGATTCAATAAACACGTAAAAAACAGTGATACTGTTACGGTAAATCAAACGTTAGTGCAATCACAATATAGTAACACTCGAAATAGTGCAGAGCAATAACAATATATCAATAACTCAACGTTGCTCAAACGTTAATGTCACAACACACAAAATAAACATGTAAAGCTCACTTTATGAAGTTATTCCTCATCCACAAATCCCTCGAATTCTTCTTCTTCAGTGTCTGAATTAAACAGTTGGGCGAATACGGCATCCAAAATGCCCGGCATCCGTCTCGTCGAAGTCGTCATTAATGGAGTCGGTGTCGCTGCTGCTCTATTCCCGTGTTCTACTGCGTGACTGATCGTCTTAAGTTTAAACTCTGCGTCGTAAGCGTGTCTATTAATAGGCGCCATTTTGGGGTCTTTACATAAACAAACAAATGGAAATCAAAACGGCACGCCTCGCGCAGTCATATATCCCAGCATGCACCGCGCGCTTCTTTTTCTACGGGGGCGGCTGCTTACTGTAGAAGAACTTCATCTACGGTAAGCAGCCGCCCCCGTAGAAGAAGAAGAAGCGCGGTGCATGCTGGGATATATGACTGGGGGAAAACGAAGTTGGCGGCTGCTTACCGTAGTTGCGAGACCTAAACTTTATGAAAATGAAGTTTAGGTTTGTTGTGGCCCAATATTGGTCCATATATAAGGCGCACCGGATTATAAGGCGCACTGTCAGCTTTTGACAAAATTGGAGGATTTTAGGTGCGCCTTGTAGTGCGGAAAATACGGTACTTAACAAAAAAGGTGAAATAACTGAAAACATGTTTTATATTGTAGTTTCTTCAAAATAGCCACCCTTTGCTCTGATTTCTGTTTGCACTCTCTTGGCATTCTCTCGATGAGCTTGTTGGCAGTTTTTTGATATTTTTTAGAGGGCTTTAAGTGGAATAGATAGAGAACATGTGTTTTTGTCTCAGAGATTTTGTGAATGATAGGCAAAATAATAAAAAGTGCAGTTCCCCTTTAATTGTCAATACAAGCAAGTATCAAATTATAGTTGCATATTACTTGGACATACTAAGTTTCCACGGCAGAAGTGTATTAGAGTATCCAGTAACAAACATACTTACTGCGTCATGATTTTAACTTTGGTTTATCGGGCTCACTAGGTGTGGCCAATAAAAATTACCACTCCATTTCAATTTAAAGACCGGGCAAGTCCATTCCAGACGCTCTTGACTCATTTCCTTGACCAAGCCTTTTCTAACATTCCACACTACAAAATAATGAAAGCTTGTACTATGATTTGTGCTAATATTGTATCAGGATATTTTCATCAGCCAATATTTAAGTCTCCTACAGCGATATCGTATTGAACAGTTGTACCGGGATACCCCTAATTCATCCATTCAGGCAATGATTCTGATGCGTGTTCTTTTCCGTGGCAGACGACACATCTTTGTATGAGATTTTGAGGGATTACATTCTGACGGAGGAGCAGCTGATTGAAAGCAACTACCCTGTGCAACACCCGCAGAAGGCCGGCTGTGCTGTCCTTTTTGCGGACAACAAGAAGGGCAACAATGACCGTAAGAGAGCGTTGGACAGACTTATTGCAGTAATTTTTCTCTATCACCAGAGGGCGCCTTTGACCTGCATGCCATTTTGTTTCCATTTGTGTTTGGCCTTTCATGAGGGCCTTTTTGTGCCTCTGAACAGCCTTCAAGAGGATTTGCTGTCGATGTGGAGCGACATACTCTGTTGGCAAAACGGGCAAACACACCCGCACAGAGGAGTGCAATTATCACTATGGCAAAGGAGTGGAGAACAGAGGTCATTAGTTCCCTCCTCTAATCCATAAAACACAATGTCGTTGGCGCTATTTGACTTGGTTTTCATGCCACAGTGCCAGGTGGGGTGGAGACGCGCTACAGCTGCTGTCAGGGAGTCATGGGCGCACCCGGATGCCAACTTTTTAAGGTGCGGTCGTCAACCACCTGCTTCATGTTGGCCTAAAAGACTCCTTTTGTTGCTCATTTGTCACTTCTTTTTACTACAGTTGCATGTACACGATTCCTTCAGCCTGGAAGGATTCAAATGGACAGTCCCAAAAAGTCCCACAGATGTCAGCTGCCCAGGAATCTACGCACTCGACTGTGAAATGGTAACTTTTTGATTATTTTTAAGTCTTGTAGAAGTTTAGATGATAGTAGGTTTTGGAGGACACCCAGTATGTTATCACTTCTCATAAATCGGCCTGAGCCGATTTCGATAAGACAATTAACCGACAAATGAAAATTAAGTAGATAAATCACCATGTGCATGCTTCAAGAGCAGGGCTCTCAAACTCAATTTACCTGGGGGCCACTGGATGCAGAGTCTGGGGGAGCGGGGAGTTGCAAAAGATTTCTTAAAAAAACATATTTTTAAATGTCTATTTTTATTTTCAACACAAAATAAAACCAAAATATAAATGAACTAAATGAGAATTAAGTAAATAAATCAGTCTCCATGGCAACGTTTCTGTCGCTTTCACTCATTTGCCGCTTTTCCACTAACGCAGGGGTAGGCAACCCAGAACGTTGAAAGAGCTATTTTGGACCCAAATAACAAAAATCGTCTCTGTCTGGAGCCAACGGGAGGAGTGGAATTTAGTTACGGTAGCACAATTGGCCCCGAACGGGCTAACATCCCGACTAACATGTTTTACACGTCCGATTCGCCCAGCGACTCTCTGTCGGAGTATCAGCGCTGGGGTCCAGTGCACCACAGTTTTGTATTGTCACTCGGTCCTTCGGCGGAGTGCTTCGGAAGCTACCGGACCGCTCGTCTCCCCGGCCCGGACTGTTTACAGCGGCGCCGGGGGAGGGAGCGAGAGACACACACAGCCTTCCCGTGGGACTTGGCTGGGTGCAATTTGGACATTTTGGGCATCCCGGGACTTGTGGGACTCGAACCTGGGTAGGTATTTTGGGGACTTTTGCTGACTTTTCCAACAAAGTTAAGTTAAAGTACCAATGATTGTCACACACACACTAGGTGTGGTGAAATTTGTCCTCTGCATTTGACCCATCCCCTTGTTCACCCCCTGGGAGGTGAGGGGAGCAGTGGGCAGCAGCGGTGCCGCGCCCGGGAATCATTTTTGGTGATTTAACCCCCAATTCCAACCCTTGATGCTGAGTGCCAAGCAGGGAGGTAATGGGTCCCATTTTTATAGTCTTTGGTATGACTCGGCCGGGGTTTGAACTCACAACCTACCGATCTCAGGGCGGACACTCTAACCACAAGGCCACTGAGAAGTGTGGTCTTATCTCTATTAAAACTTGCTGTGGTATGAAGCATGCTTCATCAATTCTTTCTTTCTTTTCTTTCTTTCTTTTAGTTTATTTCGAACATGAACACATTTACATCATAATACATCACACAATTTCATATCATTTCATTTACATCATGCCCGAAAAGGAGTAGGAAGAAGCAAAGCTTATTTAATCCTACCCCTTTCCCACTTCAAAGCGTTTACAATTATATAAAATCATTTACTGACCTTTTTATATGATAAAATAACATCTATGAATTAGTATATACAACAGTTTGTAATATATAATTAATTAATTCAGTCATTAACATACTGAGATGAAGAATATTTTCAATAAGGTTGGAAGTTTTTCTCATAATTCTTCTTCTTTGTACTTTCTTCCATACTTGTGAACACCATTAATGTACTCCTCGCAATTAGTCTTATTTTTTTTATTTTTTTTGGAACTCCACAGTGAATCCCTTCTTTTAACCCTGGTCTAAATTTTTGGGACTCATTTTGAGTTTGCAAAAACTTGTCAAAGGGGGGAGAAAAAACTAAATGCAGTACTGTGTATTGGGCAGCAAGTAATGCAGATGGCTGTGCCCTGATTTTTGCCTGCAGGCGTGACAAAATAAATGACAGAAAGAAGTGTTCATACGCAGACGTGGTTCACACAAGGAGGCATATTTAGCTCGATCTAAAAGTTTGCAAAAGAGGGGTTCGTAAATCAAGGTTCCATTGTATACTTTGCACTTGTGCAATATAATGGATGCCATGCGTCACATTAAGAAGTGGGAAAGGAGGACAAATGTTGGCAACACTAGCATAGCTATGTTTGCTACAGTGCCAACCTTGTACTTGATTTTTAACAGCAACATGCTTGGTTAGTCTATACCAGTGTTTTTCAACCATAGTTAATATGTGTGTATATGTGTGTGTGTGTGTGTAAGTGTGTGTGTGTGTGTGTGTGTGTGTGTGTGGCAGCGGTATTCCAGTTGTAAAACAAGTTTACGCCATTTGCAGCAGTAATGACTATCAAACAGAAGAGGTCTGGAGCTCAAGTCACATATTTATTAAGCGCAAAAATTAAGACTAAAGTGGTAAAGCTGTATTTCCCTTTGCTCTTTAAGTTTATTGGCAGTTTAGTTATAGTTTGGTTACATATTCATTATTAATTTTGGTTGATTTTAGCACAACATAATTGTATTTTGTTAGTGATTTGAGTTCCTTCTTATGCAGTATACTTAGTTAGTACTTATTTTTCCAATCACGTTAACCTAAAGTTTGTGTTAATCTTTGTTTGTTTTCATATCATTTGACAAGGTTGTAAACGGTAGGTAGGTTAGATATAATTAATGAATATGGTTAAAATCAATAGTTGGATTACTAATTAAGGCCCTATTAGAATTGCTTCGTTTAACATGATCTCCCTCTTGGATTGCCTTTAGAAGCACTTAACATGCACAAAAACTCACCAATTTTTGCGAGCGCATCCGGTCCTGCAAACAATTATATATTTTCGTGGTTCCAAACACAAAATGTCAAAAATGACTCTGTAGCGCCCCCTTGAAAAGGAGAAAACATTGGAACCTTCCACTAGTTTCACGTACTGTCCCGAAAATTTCTGTAGACGTCAATCATGACAAGACACGTAAAAGTCTCAAGACCCCATATTTGAAAACAAAGTCTGCTACCTTGGTTTTGTTGGCCATTTTTAGACCAAAAACAGGGGTCGTATTTTAACAAACTCCTCTTAGGGACTTTGACCAAATAAGCCACGGTTAAAATGACAGACACTACACAGATAGGCGATGATAAATTGCGAAGGAATTTTGCCTATGTCATAAGATGTGGGCCTGACATTGCACCAAACTTTGATCTGATGGTTCGCCACAAAGCTTTCTACATTTGTAACGTGGATCCACATAGTTCGATCACGGTAAGAAGTGGTTAAAATGATGATACCTCGAAGTTCTAGATGGGTCAATACCCATTCATGGTTGGGTGCAGCCTGGCGGAAAAAAACTGCTCATCGCCATCAATCGTCAAACTTGACGTTAAATGATCAGCTCTCCTTCCAAACTGATTTGAGGCTTCAAGGTCGGGAACTGATCAGACATCGATATCGACGCCAATATCACCGCCTTTTGGTGGCAAATTATAACGGTCGCAACTTCTTTCCACTTTGTCCTATCTTCCTGAATTTTTTATTTTGGGTGGAGGAAATCATAGATTTTTAGACTCATCGCAATTCGGACATGGATGATTTTAAAATCGATTAGTAAACGTCAATTGATAATAGATGTATTTATTGTAAATACAGTCATGCAGATGGTTCTAAAATGTGTCTGACTGCAGCGAGCCACCTCACTGAGAAGTCCGACCAGCTCCTTTTTATTATAAAAAACTTATTTTCCAGTTTTGCACACATTTCCATTAATTTAATAAATGCGATGGGATTTTCTAATTACAAATGCACTGTTTTTAAAACTCTTGTTTAGTGAAATCAAAATAAATGTAAAACTGCATCACTATACATTACTTAAAGATGCATAAATAATCGAATCATAGCTCCTGAATCGTGAGGTGGCCAAAGATTCCCACCTCTCGCCGTGACATTGGGAAAGATGTGACCGCATGCGTCCTGCGTTCCTGTGGACTTGCGTGAACCCCGAGTTGCAAGGGGGTGCGAGGGCCCATTCAATGCCGCTTGCAGCTTTGATTCAGTGTTAATGTTTGAGTGGGCCCTGGACCCCTCTGTAGGAGAAAAGTTGGTTGGTTAGGAACTCTTGGTCTGTACGCAGCTCAAATGGTCATACTTTCCCCACACAGGTCTGTACCTGACTGATAGATGGCTGCCTTTATTTTAAAAGGTGTAGCGAAGCCTGTTTTTTTTTTTTTGAATGTTATATATACAGGACTGTCTCAGAAAATTAGAATATTGTGATAAAGTTCTTTATTTTCTGTAATGCAATTTAAAAAAAAAAAAAAATGTCATACATTCTGGATTCATTACACATCAACTGAAATATTGCAAGCCTTTTATTATTTTAATATTGCTGATTATGGCACAGCTTAAGAAAATTCAAAAATCCCATCTCAAAAAATTTGAATATTTCCTCAGACCAAGTACAAAACAAAAAAAAATTTATAACAGCAAAACAAAATCAAACATTTGAAAATGTCAATTAATGCACTCAGTACTTGGTTGGAAATCCTTTTGCACGGATTACTGCATCAATGCGGCGTGGCATGGAGGCAATCAGCCTGTGGCATTGCTGAGGTGTTATGGATACCCAGGATGCTTCAATAGCGGTCTTTAGCTCATTTGCATTATTGGGTCTGGTGTCTTTCAGCTTCTTCTTTACAATACCCCACAAATTCTCTATGGGTTCAGGGCAGGGGAGTTGGCAGGCCAATCGAGGACAGTAATGCCATGGTCAATACACCAGTTACTGGTGGTTTTGGCACTGTGGGCAGGTGCCAGATTATGCTGGAAAATGAAATCATCTCCATAGAGCTTTTCAACAGATGGAAGCATGTAGTGCTCTAAAATCTCTAGAAGCGTCTGACTTGGACTATGGAAAAGAAGCACTGGACAGTTGCAGAGTGGTCCAGAGTCCTGTTTTCAGACGAAAGCAAGTTTTGTAATTCATTTGGCAGTCAAGGCGCTAGAGTCTGGAGGAAGGCTGGAGAGGAGCAAAATCCAAGTTGCTTGAAATCCAATGTGAAGTTCTCACTGTCAGCAATGGTTTGGGGAGCCATGTCAGCTGCTGGTGTTGGTCCACTGTTTCATCAAGTCCAGAGTCAATGCAGCTGTGTACCAAGAGGGCCAACACAGATAGACAGACAACATTCACACTCACATTCACACACTAGGGACCATTTAGTGTTGCCAATCAACCTATCCCCAGGTGCATGTCTTTGGAGATGGGAGGAAGCCAGAGTACCCGGAGGGAACCCACGCAGTCATGGGGAGAACATGCAAACTCCACACAGAAAGATCCTGAGCCCGGGATTAAACTCAGGACTACTCAGGACCTTCGTATTGTGAGGCAGATGCACTAACCCCTCTTCCACCGTGCTGCCTATATGTATATAAATAAAAACATGGTGAGCGTTTATGCGGGGTGGGTCAAAGATGGTATAATGTCCTTTGTCATAGAAAACTTGAGCGCCTCTTCTCTCGAAAGTGGAGAAAGTATTTTGCTCATAAACCTATCACTGTTATAACGTCATTAAAAAAACAAAAACAATTTTGCATCACAGGACATTTTTACAAGATTTTACTTTAATTATGTTCTTGACATGTTTTTACATCGTTAAGCACATTCAATCTGCTCTTTGCTTGCGGTTAAGTGTTACACCATCCACGGTCGGGAGCTGTCCAGAGTGACCGTGGTCAACTCCAGCCTCCAAGTGGTTTACGACACCTTCGTCAAACCACACAACGAGGTCATCGACTATAACACCAGGTGACATGCTAATTAAGAAAGCCAAGCGGGGAGGTGAAAGGCTTTTCTTTACTTGTGACCCGTATGTCCGTGTGCACCTCCACAGGTTCTCCGGGATCAGCGAGAAGGAGATGAGGGGCAACCACACCTCTCTTTCCGATGTGCAGAAGACCCTGCTGAGCTTCATCAGCGCTGATACTGTCATAATCGGGCATGGCCTGCAGACTGGCCTCTGTGCCCTGAAGGTGACCACTGGGAGCTTTCATCATTTTTTGCATGCTTGTAGTTCATCTCAGTTACAGTACATTAGTAAACTCAAATTATTTTCCCATTCAGAATGTTCAGTTCCAGACACCCAAGATATTAACCGAAAACTAATTTTCAGTCCCTCCCAGGATGTTTTTTTTTTTTAATCCATTGTCTAATTTGCCTGAATTTGCTGCAGCTTTTTCAGAAAGTTGCTGCTAAAGTTGCAATGTTTTGAGGCTTATTTTTTCTAATATCATTGAATTAACTTGTGATTTAATGAATTTGCCAACAGTGTTTTAAATCGTTCTAATATTTACCTAAAAAAAGCACAGGATTTCAACAGCAATTGAAAAACAATTACTGTACCAATGTTTTACATTGCACAGATTTAAAAGTAAGCATTAGATGGCATAATAGCACATACTCAAAGCTCATTGTTGAATGACAGTACTGTTTAATCACTTATAACTAATGGTAAGAATTATGGTAGAAAAAAACACCACCAAAGGCTTCCTTATTGTCTGTTTGCTCTGTCATCCACATTTTGCAGACATTCTCCGTGTATGTTTTACACTTAAAAGGCACTTAAAAGGCGTTTGTCTATCTTAAACATTTATGTTCCAACACTTTTCCAGCTGCATTTGCGAACTGTTGAGTAATCTTTAAAGGCCTACTGAAATGAAATGTTCTTATTTAAACGGGGATAGCAGGTACTTTCTGTGTCATACTTGATCATTTCGCAATATTGCGATATTTTTGCTGAAAGGATTTAGTAGAGAACATCGACTATAAAGTTCGCAACTTTTGGTCGCTGATTAAAAAAAAAGCCTTGCCTGTACCGGAAGTAGCGTGACGTCACAGGTTGTGGAGCTCCTCACATCTGCACATTGTTTACAATCATGGCCACCAGCAGCGAGAGCGATTCAGACCGAGAAAGCGACGATTTCCCCATTAATTTGAGCGAGGATGAAAGATTCGTGGATGAGGAAAGGGAGAGTGAAGGATTAGAGGGCAGTGGAAGCGATTCAGATAGGGAAGATGCTGTGAGAGGCGGGTGGGACCTGATATTCAGCTAGGAATGACTAAAACAGTAAATAAACACAAGACATATATATACTCTATTAGCCACAACACAACCAGGCTTATATTTAATATGCCACAAATTAATCTGCATAACAAACTCCTCCCCCTCCCGTCCATATAACCCACCAATACAACTCAAACACCCGCACAACACACTCAATCCCACAGCCCAAAGTACCGTTCACCTCCGCAAAGTTCATACAGCACATATATTTACCCAAAATTACGTACGTGACATGCACATAGCGGCACGCACGTACGGGCAAGCGATCAAATGTTTGGAAGAAAGCTGCGTACTCACGGTAGCGCGTCTGCTATCCAACTCAAAGTCCTCCTGGTTATGTTGCTGCAGCCAGCCGCTAATACACGGATCCCACCTACAGCTTTCTTCTTTGCTGTCTTCATTGTTCATTAAACAAATTGCAAAAGATTCACCAACACAGATGTCCAGAATACTGTGGAATTTTGCGATGAAAACAGACGAATTAATAGCTGGCCACAATGCTGTCCCAATATGTCCGCTACAATCCGTGACGTCACGCGCAAACGTAGGATACAGCAGGATATTTCGCGGGAAATTTAAAATTGCACTTTACTAATCTAACCCGGCCGTATTGGCATGTGTTACAATGTTAAGATTTCATCATTGATATATAAACTATCAGACTGCGTGGTCGGTAGTAGTGGCTTTCAGTAGGCCTTTAATGGTATTGTTTGTTCGTAAACGTAAGATTAGTAAAACTTTTTTGAGGAATTTTGCCTATGATTCACAATCCCTATTTTGACTATAAAGTCTTTCAAGTGAACATCCAAAAGCCTTTGTTTTGTATACACGCTGTTAGTGTATATGTAATGTATTAACAGGCACACTCATAATAGCATGTAATATTTACTGTACTTAGCACATTTATTTTAAGCATTACGGCAGCGCATTCTTTTCACAACCTTCACTATTTCCTTCAACAACTACTGGTATTAATCATGGCAGACTTAATGAGCATCTATGACTACCTTGGTCCAAATGATGATCTGAGCCTGAATAGAAGGATGAGCTACAAGTTTTAATAGCCGAGTAATAAGCACTAGTGAAACACTAAGCATCATGTAGCAGTATTGCTAAGTGCTACACAAGAAATGCAAACAATATAAAGCCATCACTTACCGTACAATGTCCACTCTCACTGGGATGCCGACTGATGGGATATTTATCTTTCAGCACGAGACTTGTGTTCCCTGTTTTAGATGAATTATTCCTCAATCCTCAGGTAAAAAATTAAAAAGTGGGAGCAAACTAGTATCGTGTTGCACGTCCTCCTAATGTCTAAAGTTCAGTTTCAGATTATTTTGAACATGCATACGATACAATGTAATGCATCACATATTTCCAGTTTCATTACAGCACGTCAGAAAGGGAGTAGGAAGAAACGGCGCTTATTTAATCCTCCTTTTCATATCATAGCAATTGTATCCCATTTCCTTGTTCTCTGTAGCAGAACAGTAAATTAATAAATAGTTAATATACCATTGTAAGTAAACAAATATTTTAAAAAAATTATAAAAACTTGACCATCTCGGTTTATGGAAACAACCTTGTACTATATAAGTGTGAGGCATGATTTATAAACTAACACATACTTTTACCAACTCAAAGGCGACGTAGCAGCTCAGTAGGTCAATGGCTGTATATGCTAGTTAGCTCTGAATCACAATCAGAATAGTTCACCAACTAGGAATTTTTCTTGGTGCAATCGTGCAACATAAAACACATAACACAGAATTGGTTATAAATGCATGATCGTTGCACCATGTTACTAAAATGACTTCCTTGCCGTTGGCTCTTTTAAACAATGTCTCTTATACTTGGTTGAAATTCAGGCCACGACATGGAGTATTTTTTAGAGGGCTCTATAGGCGGAGTAGAAGATTCCCATTAGCTTCATTTTTAGTCGTCTGGCACGAGCCATATTTTACAATTTGGACTGCGTAAAAAAAGACACCTTCCTGTCTCACATGGGGGCTGTGAATGATAGGCAAAAGAAAAGTGCAGTTCCCCTTTAAATGCAAGTAATATTCATACAAATCATAAAATATCAGAACCTGAGTCTCGCCAGATCCTTGTAGTTCGCTGAGCTCCACACAAGGATCTGGAACTTCTCAATAGATGTATTTCAGAAGGCGGGGCCTTGTAAAATAATAATTGTATGTGATTGGATAAACCACTTGTCCGTTATCTTGAATGACGTGCTACTTCAACCACTCACATCGAAATCAACCTGTGACGCTGATGAGAGCGACGCTGGGAAAACGACGCAGCAACGTCAGTAGACGATCGATGTCGTTTGTGCAAAGAAAATATGCAGAATCAATGTCAGCACACGACTGCTCGCTGCGTGCTGCCATTGTTGTTTGAATCAAACAGTCGCTTGGGCGCTACGTCACATCTATGAAATCCCGCCCGGCGATCCTGATTGGTTCATTATTTCTTGCTAACTTGGAGTTTGCAATGCCCCCGAGCCCAGATCCTTGTGTGAAGCTCGGCGAACTACAAGGATCTGGCGAGAGTCAGGTTAAAAATATCATCCCTTCATCATGGAAATTCACTTTACCACAAGAACTGCAACTTGACCCCTGCAATAATCGAGGGAACACTATAAATGATGGAAGAAATGGATGCATGAACATTTAACATCACTCTTAACTTTAGATTGAAGACTTTTGTTGGTGAACAAGGCCGTTGGGAAAACCTCATCAATGAAGTGCAACGAGGGGTAATTTTTAGC
This sequence comes from Entelurus aequoreus, assembly GCF_033978785.1. NCBI lineage: Eukaryota > Metazoa > Chordata > Actinopteri > Syngnathiformes > Syngnathidae > Entelurus > Entelurus aequoreus. The sequence continues at coordinate 16,108,871 of NC_084747.1, read as the reverse complement.
CTGCACCTTTTTTGTTTTTCCATTGCATATTCTAAAAAAAAATTAAGTAGTTATATCTAGCAATGTAACCCATTGGTAACAGCAATGTGCTTTGTCACTTGTAATGCAAAGTAAAGATGTGGATGTTTTGTGCAGATAGCGTAACATACGTGGACCTACTTTGGATTATTATAGTAGCATATATCACTGGAAAAGTTTGAACACAGTGGTACAGTTCACTCCAGTTCATGTACCGTATTTTTCGGAGTATACTGTAAGTCGCACCAGCCGAAAATGCATAATAAAGAAGGAAAAAAACATAAGTCGCACTGGAGTATAAGTCTCATTTTTTGGGGAAATTTATTTGATAAAAGCCAACACCAAGAATAGACATTTGAAAGGCAATTTAAGATAAATAAAGAATAGTGAACAGGCTGAATAAGTGTACGTTATATGACGCATAAATAACCAACTGAGAACGTGCCTGGTATGTTAACGTAACATATTATGGTAAGAGTCATTCAAATAACTATAACATATAGAACATGCTATACGTTTACCAAACAATCTGTCACTCCTAATCGCTAAATCCCATGAAATCTTATACGTCTAGTCTCTTACGTGAATG